>NC_134102.1:128610762-128915072 GCF_000715075.1 Nicotiana tabacum | reverse complement strand
GGTTGGTTGAAACACAAAAATAATAACAATAACTAGTAAATGCAGTGACCTCAAACTCAAAAGAGTTTATTCTATCCCGTCCATAATAAGTGACCAATTTATCTTGGGCACATCCATTAAGAAAATACAAAATTCTAGACAAAAATAGTTAGTGTGACTAAATTACTCTTAATTAAATGTTGCAGCATAGTTAATGTGAGAAGTAAATTTTTTTTTAGGGATATGTACATAAGGGTAATTTTGGAGAAACAAATTGAATTTTTTTTTGATTATATAAATGGACACTTATTTTGGACCAAAATAAAAAGGCAAATTGGTCACTTATTGTGGAGCGGAGGGGATAATGTTGGATTGTTGGCATGTATCACTTTTTGCTTGCTTGCATGTATCACTTTTTGATAAGGAAAGGTGAATTTACACCATATATAGGGTGTGAAGTGTATGGTCTAGTGGTCAATGAAGTGGTCAGTTGAGAATCATAAAATCTCAGGTTCAAATTTTATCGGAGACAAAAACATTAGGTGATTTCGTCCCATCTGTCCAAACCTTGAAGGGCAGAGTTACCTAATACTTGTGCTGGAGGGAGATAAAAGGTATCCTGTAAAATTAGTTGAGTTATCCATAAGCAACCCCAACACCACAGTTATAAAAAAAATATATTACACCTATTATATGTACCAAATTAGTATAGTCATTATTTTGCATAAATTTTTATCGTTTAACAGCGTTGATTCACATATGTTTAACACATGTTATTAAATAAAAAATCTAAGGAAGTTTCAAATTTAGAGTATAACATTTTAATTTTTTTTTTCAAGGATGCATGGTCAAGGGAAATAAAAAATTGAGTGTTAGCTAGAAAATATTAACTCTTAAACAAAACTTTTTTCATTGCTCTATATTGAACCCTACGTTAAGATTAATTAACTAAAATTAGTGCATGCCCCTAGTGCAAAGTAAAATTGTTCCTTAGTGAAAAAGGATTAACGTACATGGTAAGTATTCACTTACACGCTCAATTGGAACTGTCACTTCTATAATACCTACGATAAAATAATTAAAAGAAAACAGTTAACCAACCATATTATTCACTAAAAAATGGATTGGATAATGAACTTTTTAAAAACGGGTCAAATATGAATAAGAACCATATTATCCATTTAGGAAATGGATAACCAATGGATAACTAATGGGTTTAACTTTTACATTTGTAAAACCTCAAATTAGGGTTCCTCAAGTTTGGAAGACTAGAAATTC
Source organism: Nicotiana tabacum (assembly GCF_000715075.1). Classification (NCBI taxonomy): domain Eukaryota; kingdom Viridiplantae; phylum Streptophyta; class Magnoliopsida; order Solanales; family Solanaceae; genus Nicotiana; species Nicotiana tabacum. The sequence continues at coordinate 128,913,815 of NC_134102.1, read as the reverse complement.
TCACAAAAGTGATTATATTCATGAAATCATGGATAATATGATTACCCATATTATCCGCCGGTTAACCTCTTTTTTATCCGTATTAAATATGGGTCGGGTTCGATAATTTATCCATTTTTTCATTTTCCGTTTTCGACCCGTCCAATATCCGATCCGACCCGCATGTTTGTCACCTTGGCTATACTTTCTTTTTATAATACCTTTACTCAAAACAAGATAAATCATGTTAAATTGCAATATTACACAGCAGCAGCTGCTAGCTATTCAATCTCGAATGTCAATATTAACATTAAACGTGTATAGCTTTTGGAATTCCAGACAATATCGATCAGTACAAAAAAGAAAACGTAATTCCTTTGTCTCCAAGCAAATAAATATGCTTATATAATGTTTGAAAAGTTTGTATAAATCTAACTTCAGTCGAAACAAATGCATGCACGTATATTTATACGAAAATAATCATTGACTTTATACTTCGAGTTAAAAAGGAAAAAAGAAAAGGATATATAGGGGAGAACTGGAGATGGATAAAAAAACAAGAATACAAATTCCAAAACATAACAGAAGAATATCAATCCCACTTAATCTTTTCAAGGTAAAATCCTAATTAAGTTCCTAAACTATTATTATCATTTCCCTCAAAATAACTATAACTAGACCATCAAGGATTGAGTGTGTTAAGATGCATCAGATCCCTTTAGTTTTAACCATAAATTCCGTGTTCGGTACCCATACAAATCCGAATTATAGTCTGACCGGTAAATTTCGCATACCATATTACAATTACAATAACAACAATCCAGTAGATTTTCACAAGTGGGGTATGTGGAGGATAGAACGTATACAGCCTTAGGTTGTTTCCGATAGACCCTCAACTAAAGAAAAAATGAAAGAAGTATTGAAAAGATATTAAGAAAATCGAAGCCAAGATAGCAATAGAGCGGTAGGTAGTAATTATTAGGAGTTTTGCCTGATTTTCTTACCATATTTGGGTTTTACTTTTCTCTTAAAAGAAAGTCAAATTAAAGTACTACCATAATTGCCTTTACTTGAAAGAAAAATATAATTCTCTTTCATATTTGATTCACTACAACAAATTTATTCTAAGGCCACACTAATTTTAGACAACGCTTAAAAAACCTTGCCAAAAGTATTTGTGGCAACACTTTTTGAGGGGTGGTATTTGCTGAGAGCTTTTGGCTACGAAATTTAGGCGACACTTCCAAAGCGTTCTCTTTCAATATAAAAGCTTCGAATTTAGGCGACACTTCTATGTACTAAAGTTAAATTTCGTTTTCAAAAAAAAGTCTACTAACCTAATTTGTCCATCAGTATACAACAATTAAATGTAAGGAAGAAACAAAGTCATACTAGTCTAGTAATTGAAGAATTACAAAATATTTTGGCAATAGAAAGAATATATAAATATTTTGGTAGCAAAAGAATTTCTAATAAGTTGGTTTTCCATCGACGTAGCCTATTCAACTCTACAGAGAATATAACTAGATGTCTGGATGTTAAGAAAACAAATGAGGAAGGCCAATATAGCATGATTTTTGTCTATAGGTTCTGTTACTCAAATCATTCCAACATGATTATATTTTCATCTCAAAACTCTTAGCATATAGATTTTCCTCTACTTTTGTCATTTATTTTAGTCGTGTGTATGTATAACTCATACTTATGTGATAGTATTGTTCCGAGTCCCCAAGGGGCAAGGGTCACTCTACCACATTGCTCTGAGTTTGCACTTGCATACTGTTGGTTTCTATCTAATTACTAATTTTATTTTGGTGGAAAGTTTTGGTGAGCAATTGAAAATGGTGCCAAAAGACAATTTGATATATTGAAATTTAACGATGAAGACTTTAGACAATTACGATTTTTGTTATTCCTGATACTATAGTAATACACTTGATTTTGTAAAAGTTACAAACATGAACCTTGAAATAATTTGCTTTATTCGTACAAATTACATGAGATTTAATTTTTTTGAAGTTCACAGCAAGTATATGCATTTGAATTATTCTTTTGTTATTTTTTTTTATACATAATTTAGTGCTTGAGATCTTCATACGTGATTATGAGATAAATACAAAGATGTATTTTATTGAACGCAATATATATATATAACAAATTACTTCATAGCTTACACTACTAGAAATCCGCTAAACACCGACCAAAAAAATCGATGAAAATTGGTCGGCTATGGCCAATTACCGACCAAAACGCGACCATTTATGTGTGGACGGTATTTTGACGGTCGGACAGGCATACCGACCAAAGTTGGTCGGAAATTACCGACCAAAGTTGGTCGATTTTTTAATTATGTAATCAAAAGATTCACCATCTGGGAATCGAACCGGAGTCTGTACTGTGGCAGGATACTATTCTACCACTAGACCATTAGTGCATTTGTTTTAAGACTGTCTTTTATTTAATTTATACTCTTTAATTGTATTTTCGCACGAAAATAACCGACCAAAGTTGGTCGGTTTTATTAAAAAATAAAATTACCAACCAAAGTTGGTCGGTTTTTTAAAATGACCGGCCGAATTAACCGACCAATTTTGGTCGATTTTTTTAATATTAATTTTTATTTATTTTAATTGAATAACCGACCAAAGTTGGTCGGTTTCTTGAAAAATAAATTTCGCGAGACTCAAAAATAGTTTTTTTTTTTAGCCAAAGAAAACCGACCAAAGTTGGTCGGTTTCGTAAAAATAAATTAAAAAATAAAATATTTTGAAAAACCGACCAACTTTGGTCGGTTTTTTGTCCGGTTTTTTGACCGATCAAAACTGATTGGACGACCTTGATCGATTTTTGCCGAATTTCTAGTAGTGTTACTTCATAGCTTAGACAAATTTCCACATTTCAAATGTGTGGCCATAGCGATTGAAACATTTGTGGCCTATATAGTAGTAAAAGCCGCGCTTTCAAGCGTGATCTAAAGAATAACAAAGGCTATGCTTTTCATGTGTTGTTGTAGTAGACGAAAAGTGTAGCCATAGAGGGTACTACAAGCGTGGCCTTTATTACTCTTTAGGCCATACTTTTCAACGTTGCTTCTAAAGTAACATTTAAAAAGTGTTGACATAGGGCAAACTTATGCCACCCCTTAAAAAACGTTGCCTTAGGTCCGAAAGTGTGGCATCAAAAATGTCACACTTTCTGATAGTTTAAGCCATACTTTTTAGGTGTGGTTAAAGACCTAAAATATTATAGTGATTATTCCTTGTCTTGGGGAAAATGTTTTGGACATGTATAAATTGAAGACATCCTTCTCGCAACTTAAAAACACAACAATAGTATCCATAATGTAGTTCTTATGAGAGTTTTGTTTAGGGGAGGATTTATTCTCTCATAAGTTTTTTCTTTCTTTTATACTAGTAAATCATATGCAGGTCACTTGACCAAATTATATTATAATATTATGTCATTTTTAGAATATTTTATTTGTTGTCTCATTTATCGTCACCAAGGTTTGTTTTATTAGCTTTCGCATACACCTTGTTATTTTCGATCCCAATAAGTGATATCATACTAACACTAATACTATCGAACTAAGAAAAACTAAGAAAACTCGACTACCTACTAACCTTGTACCCCTAATTAATTTTCAACCCCCACATCCTCCTATTAAGGGTTATGTCATCGGTAAGCTCAAGGTGCGCCATATCCCGCCTAATCACCTCTCCCACTTTGGCCTACCTCTACCTTTCCTCATACCCACCAAGGCCAACCTCTCACACCTCCTGACTTGGGCATCTATGCTTCTCCTCTAACAAGCCTAAACCACCGTAGCCTCGCCTCTTGCATCTTATCCTCCACGGGGGCCACTCTCACCTTATTCCTAGTAACTTCATGATTCCTAATCTTATCTAACCTGGTATGCCCACACATTCATCCCAACATCCTCATTTTACATACCATATTATTAAACCATAAAAGAAAACTAAATAGAACAATGAATAACTATAGGTGTAAAGATTCATTAGACACATGAATCTAAATCTTGTAAGATCTATCAATCTCAATCACTTCTATAATGACCTAGACAAAATTCAATGTTGGCATTTGATAGAATTAAAAGGGGCTAAATTAATAATCATGTGAACAATGAAAGAGAAAAAGATAGGCATATGCTTATGTTGATTGCATGCACCCATTTTAAAATCCTACAACTACCTTCTTCCCCTCTCCCTTGCCTCATCTACTGTCATAATTAGAATATCTCCTTTTTTTTTACACAAATTTTTGGACCAAACTAAATCATTTTCTTTGTTCCTTTAAATAAATTCGGCAATCACTACTCTATAGCTCCACTCCCTGATCCCTCTTCTAATTCTTCTGCATAATTCAGAGTTCACAACTCCTGCATTTTCTTGTTCCTGAAAATCCCATAAAGGAACTTTCTGTACTTCCAAATTTATTGCCGTCCAAATTGTTTCAGTTTCACTATATATGCTCACTTTCTTCAACTGTCCATATACATGAAAATCATCTCTTAACTTTATTTAGTACGTACTTGAATATACTAACAATGGAGTTTGGTTTGATCACTGCTTCTCTTCTTGCAGTTGTCTTCTTTCATGGCTTTTGTTCTTCTGAAAAAGGTAACAAAATCTTACCCCTTTTCCTTTCTTTCTAGTTAATAGTGAATTTGCTACCAAGAATGAAGGTACCCATATGGTAAAGAAAGGAGTTAACTTATAAGTATATACTAAGTCTTTTCTCTTATAAATGAAACCGAATGAAAGAAAAAGAACCTGTGCGTTTCATATAGATCGAGATTTATAGCTTGATTCTATACTCATTGAAATCGTTTGATAACATTTTTTCCTATTTGTTTTTCAACGATATCTCGATGATCAAGACAATTTCCATAAAACTCACTCATTTAATAGAAGTGAATTCTTATTCTTATGAAGCAAATAACATTTCCTATTGATTTTCATTATTCGGTACGTAATTTAATCAATTTTAGCAGTTTGTCATGTTTTTCAAGTTATTAATCCCCATTTTATTGAAATTACATGTAATTCTTTTAGATTTAAGTTATATACACTAATAATGTTAAAAATAATTATATCATCGGTGTAGTTTAACCTATGTTAGTAGGTTAGTTACTAATTGAAAAATTACTAAGCACTTATCATAGAATTTCACCAATAATTACCTTATAAATGATACGACTATACAAATATTTTCTTCACCATTAATACATAGAAATTAAACTCATTATCTTTTAAATTACATAACAAAAATATTTACTTATCAATGTGTAGAAGTTAAAAAACTCTTTGTATGATTTGCAGCTCCAAACTACTCATTTATGCACCAAGCAACTACAGCTCCGGAGACTTCATACTACGACTACATAATCATCGGCGGCGGCACCGCCGGCTGCCCATTAGCCGCCACACTTTCTCAAAACTACAGCGTTCTTTTACTCGAACGCGGCGGTTCGCCTTATGGAAATCCAAATATCACGAATTTATCTGCATTTGGATCGGCACTTTCTGATCTCTCGCCAACTTCGCCTTCTCAGCGTTTCATTTCCGAGGACGGTGTGATCAACGCGCGCGCACGCGTTCTGGGCGGAGGAAGCTGTTTAAACGCCGGGTTTTACTCACGCGCCGGCACAAAGTACGTGAACCGCGTGGGGTGGGATGGTAAGCTGGTGAATGAGTCGTATATTTGGGTGGAAAATAAAGTGGCGTTTCAACCGCCGGTTAAGCAGTGGCAATCCGCCGTGCGCGACGGTCTTGTGGAATCTGGGGTGGTGCCGTACAATGGTTTTACATATGATCATATAAATGGGACTAAGGTTGGTGGCACTATTTTCGACGCCAACGGCAGCCGCCACACGGCTGCCGATCTTCTTGAGTATGCTAATCCTAGTGGCGTCACTGTCCTTTTGCATGCTTCTGTCCATAAAATCTTGTTCAATACCAAAGGTACGTATATTTTTCTTGCATAAAAAGAGAAAACAGATCATCTGTTATATTTTATTTAACAACATTTGACGGGAGACGTAATTTAAGAAAGAAGATAAACTTTTGGAACAAAAGTATCCTTAGATATAGTTTGAAACGTGTTATGACTTATGACATTTCTATCGTTATAAGCATATCAGTAAGAGTAAAATAAAAAAATTAACAGACTTTCCAAATATAAAAAGATGCCAATATTTGGGTACACACTAAAAGGAAAGAGTCTCAAATAAATAATAGAATAAATAAAGTAAAAGAAATCCAAACTATGCTGATTGGGAAGCAAATTGATTGTGAAATTGATCGGAAATTTTAAGTTAATATTTGCAGAATAGCAGTAGCACATATTACTATAGTTCTAATGAAGAAAGTGTCAATATACTAAGTCTACCATTAATTTGATGGTGAGATTAATGAATTTCATATTTTAAACTTTGAGTTAAAAAGAAGTACTTAATAATTTATGTGAGTTAAAAGAAAGAGGACTCTTGGTTGTCTCCGGGTGACCTATAGGTCACGAGTTCGAGTTGTGAAAGCAATCACTAATGTTTGTATTAGAGTATGTTGTTTACATCACACCTTTTGGGGTACAACTCTTCCCCGAAACCTACGTGAACATGAGATGCTTTATACACCAAACTGTTTTAATTTTTTTTTTAACTTTATAATTTTGTGCAGGAGTGGCAAGGCCAGTAGCTCGTGGTGTAGTGTTTAGAGATGCATTAGGGAAGAAACACAAGGCCTACTTGAAAAAAGGAGAAATGAATGAAGTAATTGTTTCATCCGGGGCACTTGGGAGCCCACAAATGTTAATGTTAAGTGGGGTAGGCCCAGCAGCCCAATTAAAGGCCCATAATATCACGGTTGTATTGGATCAGCCCAATATTGGTCAAGGCATGTCGGACAACCCAATGAATGCCATTTTTGTGCCATCACCTGTCCCTGTTGAAGTTTCTCTCATTCAAGTTGTTGGTATTACTCACTTTGGTAGCTACATTGAAGCTGCCTCCGGCGAGAACTTCGCCGGACATGAAACTCAAAGCGATTACGGAATGTTCTCACCAAAGGTACTTTTTTTAACTTAGCACGACAAATATAATAATTTGTTTAATTCAAGTTACTATCTCACTTATACAGATTTTTGTATGTATTTATTTTATAAGTGGTCTGATAGTACAAACTGTTAGTATATAGAAGTTGAACTCAATTTTCTCATCCAAAGATTATAGTATAGTGATAGAATTGATAGAAATCTCTCCCTCAATATGTGTATATTTGACTCTAATTGTCTCTACTTCTCTCCCCCTTTCCATTTTCTAACTCCCCTAGTATATAATTGGAAAAAAATTGAAGAAAAGGTATTCTTGTCGGCCCAAATTTTGCTTAACTTAATGTTCAATGGACCTAGATATGCCCATTAGAGTCCTTATGTTTATTGGGCTTTTGAAATATTAGGCCGGTCAATAAAAATTTAATTACAGTACTATCTAAATATACAAAAAAAAATACATGGATTATGTATAAAATAAGTATGTTATATGTATACTATTTATTATATAAAAATAACATTTTCTGGATATTAATTTGGGGGGATTGTTACACAAATAGCCGGTCAGATTTAAGGTTTCTTTTTTCTATCTGGTATATATTGATTATACACATTAATACATATATACGACTATTTTTAGTTCAAGAGATTAGATGTGGCTATTTAAGTTAAAGTCCCAAAAAAAAATTGTTTAACTCAACACAAACTTGAAAAGAACCATTTTTTGTTCATTTTTCAGATGGGACAGCTATCAACAGTGCCACCAAAACAAAGAACACCAGAAGCCTTGGAAAAAGCCATAAATGCCATGAGTGAACTAGATGATGCAGCTTTTAGAGGAGGATTCATAATAGAAAAGATAATGGGCCCAATATCCACAGGACACTTGGAGCTCCGAACCCGGAACCCGAATGACAACCCATCCGTCACCTTCAATTACTTCAAACAGCCAGAGGACTTACAAAGATGTGTAAATGGGCTCAAAGTGATAGAAAACATAATTGAATCTAAATCATTCTCAAAATTCAGATATGATACACTTTCAATACCAGCATTGCTCAATTTGACAGCAAGTGCACCAGTGAATTTATTGCCTAGACATGACAATGTTTCAGTGTCCTTAGAACAATTTTGTAAGGACACAGTTATGACAATATGGCATTATCATGGGGGGTGTCAAGTTGGTAGGGTGGTTGATCAAGATTATAAGGTTATTGGGATTGGAAAATTAAGGGTAATTGATGGTTCAACTTTTAGTTACTCTCCTGGAACTAATCCTCAAGCCACTGTCATGATGCTAGGAAGGTCAGTACTAATTTATATAAAATACTATGAAGGGGATCGGAACAACGATAAAGTTGTCTCCGTGTGACCTATAGGTTACGGGTTCAAGTTGTGGAATCGGCCACTGATGCTTGCGTCAGGATTAGAGAGGGCTAAAGATCGTACTTGGAGCAACGGTAAAGTTGTCTTCATGTGACCTATAGGTCACGGATTCAAGTCGTGGAAGCAGCCACTAATGCTTGTGCACGGTGCACCGGGCTGCTCCACTACTGGAGCAACGGTAAAGTTGTCTCTGTGTGACCTATAGGTGACGGGTTCAAGCCGTGGAATCAACCACTGATGCTTGTGTTAGGGTAGGCACACTAAATCACACCTCTGGCTCTTCCCGAATCCTGCGTGAATGTGGGATGATTTGTACACCGAGCTGATTTTGTTTTTTTACTACTACTATACTATATATAAATTTCTTAGTTCTTCAAAAATGTGATGATTACTAAAAGGAATTTTTGTGTTTGTGTGAAATGTGCAGGTATATGGGAGTAAGGATACTGAATGAGAGACTTGCAAAAGAGGAGTCATATTAATTTATGATGTAATTTCGTTTTTTTCTTTTCTTATCTTTTGTTTGAATGAGGGTGCATGGATTAAGAACATGTATACCACTATATATGGTGTATATAGTCTTTATTCTCTGCAATAATCCCAAAATTTTAATACTCCTATGTTTTAGAGGCCTGTCAATACGTTTTGAGTTTATTCTGGAGAATAGAAGGGATTCTGGAATATAATATGTTGATATTCTCTCCCACTTCTTTCTTTTGCTTTTAAATTGCACATACAGGCATCAAAGCTTAATGACAGAATTATTTGTTGAATGTTTCTTTCTTCTTTTTTAATTTATAATTAAACCTCCCTACCTGTATGGGCTTTTATTGTTGGATACTAATTATTTCTTAATAATAGTATTTACGATATATTCTTTTTTCTTTTTCCTCTCTTTTTTTTTCAATTCAACCAGAAAATCTCGTATTCAAGACCCTCCAAAGATCAAGTACGGGTTCAAGCCGTAAAAATAACCTCTTGCAGAAATGTAGGGTAAGGATGCGTACAATAGACCCTTGTGGTCCGGTTCTTTCCCGGATCCCGCGCATAGCGGGAACTTAGTGCACCGATCTGCCCCTATACTTCTCTGTGTTTGCTGGCCTAAATGGAAAATATTTAGGACCAGAGAAAGGGGTGGAGTTGCGGTGTGGAGAAATGTTTGGAAGAATATGACAAAGAATATACCTCAAAGGAGGAAAAGATTGTTGCCACCTACTCATAACTAGTTGCGTAGAAGCAAAAGTAGGATTCTCTGCTCTGTCAAAGGGTATGCTGTCCTCCCTTTCTATCTTTCTCCAATTACAATCAAACCTGTGGGAGACAATTTTATTTGTTCCGAATCTTTTTGGTTGTTATAGTAAAATATTGTTATAGTGAGCATAATATTATAACATAACATGGAATTGGTTTCATAAAAAATAAAATTTTTATAGTAAATAATTGTTATATACGATGAAAGAGAACTACCAGTATTCATATATCTATTCTTGTCTCTCTCTCACACACACAACATCCAGAGAGAGAAAGGTCTTGTAAGAGAAGAGAGTCAAGATCATGCTAACTGGAATCTAAATTAACATGTGGAGATATATGAGGAGGAATAAGATCATTAATTGATCAGTCCTTTTTTCAGATAAAAGAAGCTTTTGCATGGAATGCTCAAAAGCTAGGCATCATATTAGAGGATATCCATTCATTCCTTTGGCATAATTCAATGGCATATCCTGGCGTTTTATAACCTTATAATCTTGAACCAGTTATAAATTCTGCTCACCACAGTCTAATTTCCTTATATGGAGATTCAGAAATAAAGCTTCAGATTTTGAAATGTATCATAAGTGAACCAGTTGTAGGGTAGCTCTCCGTTTGGCAGATATTTAGTTATCAACACGTATTTACGTACATTTGTTGTCTGCCAAAGGAGAGTTGCCCTATAATTGTTTCTGCTTAATTATTTATATGAGAAAAAAAGAATCATGTGCCTCTTCTGTACGTACATTTGGTGCTTCCTTAATTTTCTTTAGTTGGTAAGTGTTCACTTTGATTTAGTCTAAATAGGGCCTTATCATTGTGTTAATTCGATTAATGTTCTGGTAATTTAGTTTAGCTATAAATCATATGACGAGAATTGTGATGACCATGACGGAGAGCGAGGTGATGAGGGTGGGTCAAGCATGACTCACAGGCTTTTAGGCTAGAAAGCTTATGAAGAAATGGTGCCAGAGGCGGATCCGGAATTTAGCGGCTTCGGGTGCCAAAAATTTTGAACATAGTCATATTACAAATTAATTACATTGTCTAATAGGGTATAAATTTAATCGGTTTAGTCTATTTGGGTTTTGGTTCGGGTTATTCGTCTTTGGAGTTAATATAAACAAATCGATCGAGCAAAAAGATTACATAATAATTATGATAACTTGGGAAAAAAGCATAAAAATTCAACTGGATTATACATTTTGTACGAGAAAAAAGACTCGTTATCACTTTATATTTAGATACTTAAGGCAAAAACTTATACTAATAAGCACCCTAAATATTAAGTAAGTTTACGGACATTTTTCAATTTATATTTTTCATAAAAATTAACTCACTCGATATTATATACAATTGTCCTACTTTAGAGCAATCTAACAAAAAAATAAACTTTCATCATTGATTAAAACAATAACTTATTCAAGGATTCTTTTTTTAATTTTTTTTTTTGTTTCTGCAAATAGATTTTCAGAGTTGTGGTCCTCGAGAAAACTGTTAATTTTTCTTTATTTATTGATAAATCATGGAGGAGTTAGGAAAGTGAAATAATGGAGATTTCTTTGAATAAAAATAAACTAATAAGATCAAAGAAAAAGTCAATGGGATCTATTAATAAACAAAAAAGAGCAATTAAGTAAAGAGAAAGAAGAAACAAAGGATTTCCCTGTAATTGGCAATGCTTTGCCGGTCCTTAAGCCTTTTTTGTTACTGAGGGTACCACTTAAAGTATTTGTATACATTCCTTCTATATATACATGTATGTATACATAGTATTGCATAGTTTCGGCCAAAGCTTGCGGGTGGCGTACCATCCTGTCCCTTACACATAGATCCGCCCCTGAATGGTGCACATATCACATTAGCCGAATTTCACATCAGAATGGGAGAGGAAGGGGAGAGCTTTATAAGGTATGGCACAAGTTCACATGGTACGCGCGCTTTTGGCGCTCGAGGTGGTGTAGCCCGAAAGACAAATCAGTGCGAGCCTAGGGCTAGAGCGGACAATACGAGTCTTGGGCTTGGATCGTGATAAATATGGTATCAGAGCTGAATCTCCCCTAGTACGATGGTGGGGCAAACCTTCGCGAAGATATTAAGTCCCAACGGGGGTGAATGTGATGCCCATGATAGAGAGGGGGCTGACGAGGGCGGGTCAAGCAGGACTAACAAGCTTCTAGGCTAGAAGTGTACATGTCACCTTAGGCAAATCCCACATCAGAATAAAAAAGGAAGTGAATAGCTTTTATAAGACATGACACAAGTTCACATGGTACGCTTGCTTTTGGGGCTCAAGGTAGCATAACCCGAAGGAAAAACCGTGCGAGCCTAGGCCCAAAGCGAATAATATGTGCCATGGACTTGAATCGTGAAAAAATCTTTCTTAAATTCAGAAGCTATGCAGTTCGGTTCTTGAGCTTGAAAGTAATTTTGGCATGCTAGCAGCCTAGCTAGAAATCATTTTACAAACTACAAATTTTAATAATTCGCAAACAAGTTTGTGTGAATAACCTAAACCTAAAGTAGTCACGCATATGTAATAATAATAAATAATAAAATATATTTAAAGTACGAAATCTCTTAGCGAAATATCGTTCGCCTTTTTCACCCTTTAAAATAAATTTTACATTATACAAAATTGTCATTTAAGTTTTTCCTTAATATTTAGATGTTTTAAATCAACTAAATTTTAATTATTAAATATTTCCTTATTTGAAGCATGTAAAAATTCCTAGAATTTAGCATTTTGAATGCAACAAGGAATTTGCTATTTTTTCTCTCCTAAGAGTGTTACTATCTCAAGATAACATTATGAACACGATTTTGCTTCTTTTAAATTTTTTATTTATTTCTTTTTGGTTAGAGAGTGTTAATAATCATTATTAGTTAACTTCCCTAAGACTAGTGTAATAAAATGATCATGAGTTGGTTCGTCCAGACATTGATCATTTTTTAAAAGAAATAGACATCCCCATATAGTTCACTATCATCAGTTGGCGGACCGTATAGCCTGATCATACTAAATTAGCCCTCTGAATCTGTGAACTTCATTTATCGAAAGATAGTTTACATTCCTAGCATGTTCAGAAGTATTTTACAGTATCTTTTTGATAAATAAGCGTCAATTTTATTATTTTTAAGGCACGCTAGAGGTGTATGTTAATTACGAAGTAAAAACTTAATAGGATTGAAATGAAGGAAATGGTTAAAAAGAAAATTTTACCTTCTTACACAGTGTAGCGAAAAAATAAGTAAAATAAGTTTTCGATGAAGGAGATTGAACTACTTCAGATTCGTATTTCTGAAGTTGCATTTGTAAGATTGAAAATTTTCATATTTGATTTCTGAAGTTGCATTGAATAAATTGAATTACTTCAGATCCGAGCGGGTACACGTTGCAAATTTCTTTGCAATGCGGATATAACTTTAATGGTGGCCCCAAAACTGGGTATATATCAAAGGAAATTTTACCTCCTATAACAAATGTATGCACCCTATTTATTATAAACCAAAATTATTTTAAAATATTATTTTCTATAGCTACCTTTTATATTTTATAGCAAAATGAGTATTTTATGGTATATACTACCATTGAGGCATGAAATAAGGCAAGAAATACGTTATTTATGTTTTACCTCTCTCTTAGACAGCTAGACATACCTATTTCTAAGGGATTGCCGTTACTTTATTCATGAATACATGGCGCGAATACATGTGAATACATGCGCGTACAGCTATATTCATGAATACAACAACGCGAATACATGTGAATTGTTACGCGGCGCCTTCCTGAAGTTCCTTGGAAGGGCGACGTAAGGCTAGGCAACCGATGTCAGTACGGTTGCTGTCCGCCAACTGAGGTCCCCTCCGTATGCTAGACTAGATTGTCAGTGCCATACGGGAAAACCATGTGAATACACTACTGTAACAACTGAATAGTAGTTATAGGAAATAATTATGTATATGATAGTTATAAGAAGTTAATAGCCACTAAACAATAGTGGTTTATGAAAAATCCTCTATATGAAAATGCCCCAAGATTAGTGGGCTGGCCCAAGTCAGTAATACAATTGGCTCTCTTGCGTTTTATGGTTTACAAACGCTTAACTAAGTAAATGTTCAGATGGCCGAGTTGGTCTAAGGCACCAGATTAAGGTTTTGGTCCGAAAGGGCGTGGGTTCAAATCCCACTCTCAACAATTTGCATCTTTTTATAATGTTTTTGATGGGGAAAAAAGGAAAAGATTTCCTTTCCCATCTTTAACTTTTGGAACATATAAAATTCTATCTAAATAATAGTTTGTTTGGCCAAGCTTCTCAAAAGGCCAAAAGTGTTTTTTTTTCTTCTCAAAAGTACTTTTTTTTTCTTAACTTGAGGTGCTTGGGCAAGTTTTTTTGGGGAAAAAAGTACTTTTGGGAAGAAGCAAAAGCAGTTTTTGAGAAGCAGAAAAAAGTAGCTTCTTCCCAAAAACAGAAACAGAAGCAGTTTTGACTTTTCTTCTTACCAAAATTACTCTTAACAAAATATAGTATATACCAAAATAACCGTTAAACTTAATACTTAGGATATTAATATATAAATATTTTTTATTATTTTTAGGATAGCTTTCTAATATATAGTGACTTTAAGGGTGAATACTTTTATATTTGTTGAATAATTTTTAATATATTTAACTTATATTAAAAGAATTAAGTACTTTTAAATTTTATTTTCATAATTTACTTAAATAAAATAAAAAGATTTAATTATTGCCTGTAATAATAATTTTTTAAGATTATTTATTTACTTATAATATTAACTATTAAGCAAATCTATTCATGTCCGTATTCGTAATTTGATACTTAAAAGCACTTTCTGAAAAGTTTGGTCAAACACAAATTATTGCTCAAAAGTATTTTTTAGAGTGATTAGCCAAACACAAATTGCTTCTCTCCAAAAGTACTTTTTTCGAAAGCACTTTTGAAAAAAGCATTTCTCAAAATAAGATAATTTCTTTAACTTGGCCAAACATGCTATAACTCTCCGGTCAATCTTATAGCCTGTTTGGCCAAACTTTTTTTTGGGTTAAAAGTACTTTTGGCCAAAATTTGAGGTGTTTGACCAAGCTTTTAGATGGAAAAAAGGACTTTTGAGGAGAAGCAGAAGAAGTTTCTGAGAAACAGAAAAAAGTAGTTTTTCTTCAAAAGCACTTTTCTGAGAAGCACTTTTGAGAAAAATACACTTAGAAGCCGTTTTCAAAAGTTTAGCCAAACAATAATTACTGCTCAAAAGTCAAACATAAACTAGTTCTTACCAAAAGCACTTTTTTCAAAAAATACTTTTGAAAAAAATACTTCTTCAAATAAACTGATTTTAGAAGCTTGGCAAGCCAAACTATTATACATTTTCCCTTGCCACTGTCCACTTCAGTCTTCTTACTTATCAAATAGAATTAACTGCTTTTTTGACTTGAAAGATATTGAAAAGTTAGACATGACCCCATAGATCTGTTATTTTCCAAGACTTTATTTTTGCTGCATTATAGGCCGTGTGCAATCAGCTAGTTGACTTAGTCAACTCAAATTTAATTTTGTAGTATTAGAACTAGCAATTGGCTACGAAATTTCCCATTTCACAAGATATCAATATTCTTGCTTTTATATTTTTGAGAAATACTAGTTGGATCATACAACTCAAACTAAGCTGTGTATTTGTACACATTTTTTCCTGTATTGATCAAGTCATCAGTAGACTCTATTTTTTGTACATGAAAATTAGCATAGTATCAACCACCCAAACGGCAAGAGTAAAGATACAGCCATCTAATTTTTTTAATTTTAATACTATTTTTCGGGTACATATCAACATGATTTTACCGACCTTAATTGACTTGAATTGAGATGTAGTTGATTGACTTTTTGTATCTCAGGTCTAATCATTCTAGGTCTTCAGGATTTAAAGCTATAATTCAGGTTTTAGCTAATTTGTGAAGAAATATATATTGAATTATATGCCAGCAAAGGAACAAGGAATATTGGCAAAAGAAAAGATACTTTTTTCCTGGAAATGCTATACAACAATTCAGCGTGATTTCACAAGTGGGGTGTGAAGACAGTGATATATACGTTGACTTTACCTCTAACTTTTGTGAGGTAAAGAAGTTGCTTCCGATCAGAGGCGGACCTATACTATACCTAGAGGGCTCATCGGCACCCGTAAAGTTCGGCAAAAACTTCATGTTTACATGTATATGTCTTTAGAAAATAGTGATATATTAGTAGTAGGCACCCTATATACAAAGAAGATTTTGATTGAATCCAAAAGTGCAATCCCGACCTTCAAATCCTCGGTCAGCCTCTGCTTCCGATAGACGCTCGACTTCCAGTAAGTCGGTAAGTGGGCTGAGCCGGGCCGCAAACTGGCCGAACGATCCGGTATCGCGGGCCCGGACCCGGGCTCGTCTGGTCCTTAAATAAACGGTTCAAACAGTCCTGGGCTAAACTTACTTTTTGTAGGAACATGCCCGAGACCGGCCCACTAGCTCATAGTCTCGGGCTAAACGGGCCAGGTCCACAGTCCAAACGGGCTAAATGGGTCCAACGGCTATAAATTTTTAATTTTTGTTTTAAAAAAAAAAATTAAATACAACTTAGAGACAAAAAGATGTTTAAAAAAAAAATCTAAAGCAATGCCTTGTAATTTTATTATAGAATTTGACTTGCTAATTGCATACAAGTTACATATTAATTTTTGAATTCAAAATTAAACTCCTAATTTGTAAGTTTTTGTGATGGAAAACAAACTTGTAGATATAATATGGTCGTTAGTCCAATGGCAAATTTTCAAAAATAGCCGTTGGGACCGTTTGACTTGCAAATTGCATACAAGTTACATGCTAACTTTTGAATTGAAATTTAAACTTCTAATTTGAATTGAAATTTTTTTTTTTGAATTATTTTTGAAGACTTGAAGACTACAATTCACCAACTTCATAATTTTCACAAATTCTAACAATCTCAATATGTTTTGACTATTTTTTTAAATAAAGTAAGCAATAGGAAATTGTAGCAACCTCACAATTTTTTTACTATTTTTTGGGGGATAAAGAAAATAATTGTAGTAAGTATTGAAAAAAACTAGAGAGAAATTTTGATAGATTGATATTGATTTTGTAAGAAAAATGAAAGAATTAGGGGTAATTTAGTAGAAAATAGGAAAAAAGTATAATAATAAAAAGTTTAGTTTGGGGGGGAGGGAGGGAGGGGGGTTAAATGACTATTTTTTGAAGACTTTTTTATCATTTGGCCGTTGGGCAACGACTCTCTTTTTTTTAAAGAAAATTCCGTTGGGCCCGCTTGATCCGGTCCAAACGATCCTAAATAGTAAAACCGGCCCACAAGCCCACCAACTATCCGGCCCGGTCCAGTTGCCGGCCTTAACTTCCAAGAAATGCTACAACTGATATTATTGGTGGGGAAACATGTACTATAGTGAGTGAAAGCAACTAGACTACACCAAATTTTGGAAACTTTGAATTAAATTGTGAAAACTGACCACGTAAATCAAGTCCAAAAATTCATTGAGAAAAATCATTCTTGTTAAGTTCCTATGAAAAATGATAGATAGTGCCGGCCACTACAAAAAGCATAATTAATTCATCCTTCTCTGCTTGTTTTTTTGCTCTTTATGTCACGTTTCCAGCTAAGTTTTCCAAAGCCACTTCCACATTATTGGATTCTAATACAATCCTAAGATTGTTTTGATGGAAAATTTGAGGCATATAACCTGTCAGATTAATATTAATCGGCAGGATTAATGACTTGTTCTAGTGTTTAATCAGAAAAATTAAATGATTCATGTAGTGGCTATTCACATAAAAGACCAGGTCTAAAGTTCAATATATCAACAACAATAACAACATACTTAGTATATTATCACAAGTGGGGTCTGGGGAGGTAGTATGTATGCAGTCTTTACCCCTACCTTGTGAAGCTAGAGAGGCTATTTCCGGAAGACCCCGATTCAATAAAGCAAAATCACAACAGTTATGATAAATAACTACGGAAAACGAAATAGTAACAACAAACAAAAAAAAAAATACAAAGTCTAAATTTCAATATAGTACTAAATGTCGTGTGAGAAAATACATTTGAGAGGGCATTGTAAGTTGAGATTGAAATGGTCAATCATGTTTGTAAAGTGCTAACTTTTGCCCTCTAGACTAGGCTAAATAACTCAATTTAGTTTACACTTCACTTGCTGCAGCAACCAAAAAACCAACAAAAAGACCAAAGGAGACTAAATCAAGAATGCAATCACCTTGTTTTAGAGTGACAAGAGAAGGTTGTTTCAAGTGTTGCTGCCAAAATTCCCATGGAAACCAAAACCACAACTCAAAAATCAGCACAATCATCACTTGCCATCGCGAATTCATCGATACAGTGGCTTCTTCTATCCAGCCAAATTCTCAATTCACTAACCATGAGTGCTTGCCTTCATGTTTAGAATTGTTTACAAGCTTAAAAGAAGCATATCCACACTACAACCAAACTAATCTTGCTGATGAAATCAGAGCACAAGAATACTATCATCTTTCTATATCAAAACATGTTTGTCTTGATTATATTGGCTATGGCCTTTTCTCTTACTACCAACAAAAGGGGTATAATTCAATAGATGATTCAATCGCGTCTTCGTCATCAGCTCCTCCTCCTCCAACTCAACAATCAGCTTCACTAAATGAGCCTTTCTTTAACATATCATACAAGTCAGTGAGTTTGAGTACTCAGTTGCTATATGGAGGCCAAGAATCAGAGTTAGAGTCTCAAATGAAGGAAAGGATCATGAAATACATGAATATTTCTAAGCATGATTATTCTATGGTCTTTACAGCAAACCAATCTTCTGCTTTTAAACTTTTGGATGGGTCTTATCCCTTTGAGTCTAATCACAACCTTGTTACTGCTTATGATTATGAAAATGAAGCCGTTGAGGGAATGATAGATAGCGCGAAGAGGAAAGGTGCTCGAGTAGTATCAGCTGAGTTCTCATGGCCTAATTTTAGAGTAAATTCAAGAAAATTGAGAAAGATGTTAGTTGTCAAGAAAAATGCTAAAAAGAAGAGGGGTTTGTTTGTTTTTCCTCTTCAATCTAAAGTAACAGGCACAAGGTATTCTTATCAATGGATGAATATTGCACAAGAAAATGGTTGGCATGTCCTGTTTGATGCATCTGCATTAGGTCCTAAGGAAATGGAAACTTTAGGCCTTTCAATATTTCAGCCTGATTTTCTCATTTGCTCTTTCTACAAAGTATTTGGAGAAAATCCATCTGGTTTTTGCTGTCTGTTTGTGAAAAATTCAAGCATATCAGTGCTCAACAAATCCTCCACTAGCTTTGGAATTATTAGTCTTGTTCCAGCAACAAAACCATTTGATAAAAGTTGTTCTTTTTCTTCAGCAGAATCAGTTCAAGAGGTGAGCCAAGAAAACTCTACTGAATTTCAAGAAGTCAAACAAGTGTCTGAAGAACCAAAGCAAGTAATCACATTGTTTGAAATACTAAACTGGGGGAAGAAATCCAACACTAACAAATACAAAAAGGTAGAATCAAAGACAAGTATGAATTCTGATGAGTTAGAATGTAGAGGCTTGGATCATGCTGATAAATTAGGCCTTGTATTAATCAGTAGTAGAGCAAGATACCTTGTAAACTGGCTGATAAACGCGTTATCGCGCCTTCAACATCCCCATGCTGGAGATATTCATCCTCCTTTAGTGAAAATCTATGGACCAAAGATAAGTTTCAACAGAGGACCAGCTGTGGCATTCAATGTGTTTGATTGGAAAGGCCAAAAGATTGATCCAACATTAGTACAGAAGCTAGCGGATCGAAACAACATATCTCTTTCTTGTGCATTTTTGCAGCATATATGGTTTTCAAAAATGTATGATGATGAAAAAAAGACAATCTTGGAAACAAGAAGTGGTGAAGTGGGAGATAATAAGAAGGGGAAATTGAATTGTGGTGTATCAGTTATAACTGTTTCACTTGGGATGATGACAAACTTTGAAGATTTGTATAGGTTGTGGAGTTTTATAGCTAGATTCTTGGATGCTGATTTTGTTGAGAAAGAAAGATGGAGATACAAGGCACTTAATCAAACAACTATTGAGGTTTAGTGGAAATCTTTTTTGCAAGAACAATTCCATTAAATGCCGAGAGTCTATTGGACATAGTGTTTTTACCTTCACGAGGCAGGGCTAAGGCTGCGTACACACTATCCTCCCCAAACTTCACTTGTGGAATTAAGCTGGATTTTTTGTTGTTGTAAGAATAACTCCATTAATTCTTTCATTCTTTTTTCATTACATTTTGATCTGTGAAGATGGACTCAATAGTGTTAGACTTAGAGGCACTGTGAATTATTTTGTTGCAAGAACACTGTAATTGGTTAATGTCCGTGAATATATTCCTATCACATGCCAAAAACACAATTACTCATTAAATTTGTTCCTATGACTTGCCAAAAGGAAAATAACTCATTATTGTTGCCAAATTTATATCATCTCTTTCAAGCAACAGAGTTTCATCAACATCAATGGTGTATCTTATCAAGTGGAAGATTGCAGCTTGGGTACCCCAATAGTTGATCCTTGTGTAACAGAAAAATGACACCAGGTAGCCATTTTTATGCATATTGTCCCGCCATTTTTAGGCACGTTGTTTAAACCTCAAAGTTCAAACTTTAGGACATCGTATTTTAAAGTTCAAAAATTATGTCCAGAAATTCGAATCTTATGCCATGAATTTTAAATTAACAGTTCAGAAATTCAGGACACTTAACAGTTCAGAAATTAAGTCCTGAATTTCCAATTAACAGCTTAGAAATTTAGGACACTTAGTCCTGAATTTCAGATTAGCAGCTCAAAAATTTAGGACGCTAAGTCCTGAATTTCATATTAACAGCTCAGAAATTCAATATACAAAAATTCAAAATACTTATTCCTGAAATTTGGATGAATTGGTTAATCTTTAATTACATTGTAAATTTTAGATATATTTTAAATTGCATGCTTAAAAATGACTATTGGTGCACTTTGCCCCCAGAATATATTGAACTACCAGTTGGGCCGTAATATGAGCTAAACTCGGTGGTTTTGTACTCATAACCCCATTTGGAAGAATTAACCTAAATCGTGGAACGCCGCTCACCCAACAATTTAAACTAAAAATAGTCGGTAGATGTAATGTATAATTCATGTATAATATGTATATAATAGTATGTAACCAGAATATAATCTATATATACTGTGTAGAAAAAGTAAACATACAATTCGACATTTGGACTTTCCATACGAACCGTTAAAGGTCCATTATATATCACTATATTCATTTGTAGGGTGAATTAGTTATATGGCATTGTACAAAGGATAATAGCATATCTAGTTGGATAAATTTTTTAGTTAGCGACCCTATGGGTCCCACAAACTTATAAAAAGGAGACACATTAGCTCCAAATGGGTACCTTATTGAAATTAACAAAAACATAAAGGTATTTTGCAAATATCGAAAGTAGAATTTGTTCTTTGGTTATTGCATATTCTTATTCTTCTTTTTTCGTTTTTTTCCCTTCTATTTTAGAACTACTGGAGAATAATATGAAAATCAACAGCGGATCCAATCTAGATTACTGAAGGTGAAAATAGAGAAACTCACATGCCTAGGCATTTTCTAGAAATATATACAACGAGAGAAAAAGAAAAAGATAGTCTAGTGACAACTAAAAGTAAAATTCACTTTACCCCCTTAATCTTTAAGGGTTGTGAAATAATACCCCCTCACATTTTGAACGGGAGAGGAAACCCTTTATGCAATATTTTTTTTGGTGAGAGTTTCTTTTTTAAAATAATTTTTCTCTATCTATCATTTCAAAAGTGAAGTATAATATTTTTCATCTAAACCAATACTTGAATTTCGTCTTTATTGCCTGTAAAATTTAAGATATTTTTCTATTATATTGAGGTTATATTAAGGTCGTTGTTAAAATTTTTGTAATAAAAAAAAAATATTGCGTACAAAATTCAAGAAATATGATGGACTGCATTCACCATTGATGCTTTAGCGTTTCAATTTGAAGGAAAAAATACATTGAATTAGTCAATTCTCTAGCATATATATTAGATGAAAGAATTAATGCTATGAGTATTAATTTATTTGTGTATTTTCTCTGTATATTAAAATTATTATACTAAAGCAATTACTAAACTTTACTTATTTTGAAAATATCTTTATTGAACAAAAATTATAGTTGATAATGTCACATTTGAAAATTCATTTATGGAGGCGTTTTTGCATTACATCATATCTTAAACTATGTAAGAAGAAGGCTAAAGGGGAACTCCATAATTATATAGATCCTAATTGTTTGGCATATCTTGAGCTTTTGGCCATATAGTGAAAGAACTTGATTATTCTAAAAATTATCTATTCAAGAAAAAATATTTTTATTAAAAAATTATTTTCCCGGAAAACTATTGAACAAGGGGGTTCCCTTTCCCATTTAAAACGTGAGGGAGGTATTATTTCCCAACCCTTAAAGGTAAGGAGGTAAAGTAGATTTTATTCGACAACTAAAAAAGAAATGAACAAGCAATATTTTATACTTGATTTTAGCCAAAAGGCCAAAAGAAGGTATCACAAGCAATAACCTTCTAATTGCTAGGGGGTAGGGCTGGGTGGGGTAGAGGTTGGTGGGGATGAGAAATAGGGTGAGAAATGTTGAAAAAGAGTTTTGAAAAATGAGTTCACGAGGAAAATATTTTCTAAAATATTTAAGTCAATAAACATGGAAAAATTGGAAAAAAAATTCTGAATTTTTTTCTTCGTACCAAACACACCCTTAGAGTTAGAGATATTCCAAATACATGAATAATAGAAATTTACTTGCTATTAGTGCCTAAGTTTCAGTGGTTGAAACAAGTCTTGATTTCCCTATTGTTCACTTTCAAAAACTAGTTTGACAACATGGGATATATGGAGTGGCTATAGTATTTTGATAAAACTTGCAGCAAACATATTCGTGTGTTTACATATTCCAAGAAATTAATTGGAGCTATGGCCGTTTACAGACCTGTATTTAAAGTAAAAAAATAATTTTAAGTAAAAAAATTAAAGCACTGTCACAAGCTTTAGATGCTAATTTGGACTTCTAGCTACAAATTCTGACAAAAGCATTAAAATCTTCTGAACTCAAATTATTCGAATCTTACCTTATTAGTAAGTTATTACCAAGCAGAGAAAAATCATCACTTCAATGAGTTATTGCTGAAATTTCTGGTGTCTCCTCAATATTATTACGGGCATATTTAAAATTAAAATAAAACTTAATTAGTTTATCAGATATTTGAAATTTATGAGTTTCAAAATATAGGAGTAATATAATATTTTGTTAAAATTTTACTTACTGGATTTTCACAAATATATTTTGTGTCGAAATACAGAGTTAGATTGAACACATAACTAATTAGTTATATCCATCACCACTATATTATTACTTTGCTTCTCATCCTTGATAAAGCCCGTGAATAATCATCACAAAAATTTAATTTGAAAAATCGATAAATGAATTAGCATTGAGTATGTTCATTAAGAGGGAAAATTTTCCATGTTTGAGATTTGAACTCGATTTCGAATTAAATGTGGAGGAATTCGAGCTTTATAACGGTGGTAACAAACTTGAAATAACCAATTCACACACAAGTAAACTCACTTGTAGTATTGCCCTGTAACGACCTGACCGTTCGATTTGAACATTTTCACTTCGCTCGGTTGTTTGAGGGCATGAGTAGCTCCGTATGATATACTTTGACTTGTGTGAATCGTCGGTTTTGGGTTGCAGGTATTTCGGCATCGAATGTAGAATGTTCCGACGTCGTTTCTTCGAGAATAAGTAGTATCAAATTAAGCAAATGAGTTCCAAATTAATATTTGATTGAAGAATTAGATCCGTATTGAAATTTTGGAGCCATGCAAAAAGAATCATCAAATTCGGACATCGTATGAGAGAGTTATGCCCATTTCCGTATCGAAAAAGATTTTCCATCGCCGCGAGCGCCCAGGGTAGCGTGGGGCGCTAGCCCTGGCGCTGGGATATTTAAGGGTACTGGAAATAGCGCCAC
This sequence comes from Nicotiana tabacum, assembly GCF_000715075.1. Classification (NCBI taxonomy): domain Eukaryota; kingdom Viridiplantae; phylum Streptophyta; class Magnoliopsida; order Solanales; family Solanaceae; genus Nicotiana; species Nicotiana tabacum. Next base: position 128,889,972 of record NC_134102.1, on the reverse strand, counting down.
AGGCACCCCCACGCTACCTGTGACGCTCGAAAATATCAGAGGCTCTATAAACGGGTCTTTTGGCCATTTTTGACATAAAAATAGTTGGGGAGCTCGGTTTGGGCGATTTTCAGAGGCGAACTTCACAAATTGGACTGGGGTAAGTGATCTTAACTTGATTTGGTCCGTTATTCATGAATCTAACATTATTTCCAGCACTTATTTCATGATTTGGGGGATTAGAATAGAAATGTTTCAAAAATTGATTTGAGGGTTTGAAGGCCGAATCAGAGTCGGAATTTAGAAAATTTTGTATGGTTGGACTCGTGGTTGAAAGGGCGTTCATATTTTATAACTTTTGTTAGGTTCCGAGACATGGGCCCCACTGTTGATTTTTGAGTTAATTTCGGATTTATTTGTGAAATTTGGCATTTTCATATGGAATTGATTCCTACAGCTCGTGTTGATTGTATCGAATTATTTTGACTAAGATTCGAGGCGTTTGGAGGCCGAATCGCGAGGAAAAGGCTTATTGGAATAAAGAATTGCTCGGATTGAGGTAAGTAACGATTGTAAATCTAGTCCTGAGGGTATGAAACCCCGGATTTTGTATCATTCTACTATTTTTAGTGACGCACATGCTAGGTGACGGGCGTGTGGGCGTGCACTATTGGGGATTCGTGACTTGGTCCATCCCGTAGCAACTGTAAAGTTGCATACCTTGTTGAAACTATATGATACTTATATGTTTTAGAAAGAATTTCTGTAAATTGGGCTGAATGTCATGTTTGGGCCTTGCGCCAATGCTGTTTGGACCCTTAGGGGCTGTTTCTTACCATCCTCTTATTATTTTCGATTGAAAATCTATACTCAGTCATATTTATGCTTGTTTACCGCATAACTCAGTTTATGACTCTATTTTGATGCATATAAATATTTTGGGCCGAATGCCCTGTTTTACCGAAATGCCCGAGTGGCTTGAGATACTTATGACTGAGTGAGGCCGAGGGCCTGATTTGTGAGGATGAGTGTGGATCGGGGTTGCCCGCCTGCAGCATACTTTATTATTATCTCACGTGAGTTGTCCGTGCAGATTATAGCACTTGGGATGAAGGATCCCCTCCGGAGTCTGTACACACCCCCAGTGAACGCAGGTGCCTACTGAGTGCGAGTGCCGAGTGTTGAGTGCCCGAGTGGCAAGAGTGATTGTGAGGTATGTCCGAGTGGCAAGAGTGATTGTGAGGTATGCCCGAGTGGCAAGAGTGACTGTGAGGTTTGCCCGAGGGGCTGTATATGAGTGATGTTTTGCCCGAGGGGCTGTTTATGATTTCATCATTTTGCTCACCTTTGCATTGAGCCTTTGTTTGAAAAAAAAAACTGTTGGAAAAATATCTTTAAATGATTTTTAGTGAAACCGGGTTTAAACGAGATGATTTGATTCAAACATTGATTTTTTAAGCATGTTGTACTTTACTGAGATTTCATGATATGAACGTTATATGTTTTATTGCTCGTCACTGCTGCTCAGTCTTTATTTATTATTGTTACTTACTGAGTTGGCGTACTCACGTTACTCTCTGCACCTTGTGTGCAGATTCAGGTGTAGCTGGATACGGTAGCGGTTATTGAGTGTTCTGGTTGGAGATTTTCTTGGAGATAGCAAGGTAGCTGTTTGGCGATCGCAGCCCCTGCTCTTCTCCCTTTTATTTTTCTCTAGTTGTATTTAGCTATTTCCAGGCTGAGTTAGCCTTGATATTGTTAGACAGATCGTAGTAGATACTCATGACTAGTGATACCCCGATGTCGGGCTTTTCCTTCCGCACTTTTATTTTTGATTGGGAACTTCTTTACGAAGGTTTTTATGTTAAATAACATTGAAATTATCTTTGAAATGAGAATATCGGTTTGTTTTGAAAATGAATCGGCTTGCCTAGTTCCACGATAGGCGCCATCACGACAGGGGTTAGTTTGGATCGTGACAGATTGGTATCAGAGCCTAGGTTACATAAGTCTCACGAGTCATGAGCGGGTTTAGTAGAGTCTTGCGGATCGGTACGGAGAAGTCTGTACTTATCTTCGATAAGCTGCAGAACCCTTAGGAAAATTTCACTTTCTTGTATTCTATCGTGCGAAATTGATTTAGCTTGAAATATAACTCTTTGAATCCTTCCATGCATCTCGTATGCGCACATGAGCGCTCGGTATCAGTTGTACATCGCCAGCTTGTGATTCTACGAACGATGTTTGAGATGTGTTATGTATTTTGGTAATGGGCCAGTCTGGAGGACTTGAGGCCAGGTTTAGACCACAGCTTTGGCTCGATAGTTTCAGTTGTAACCTATATATTTGGACTCCTATGTCCGGTAATGCCCTTACGAGTGGAAATTATGGCTCGATAAGCGGTGGAATGGCTTTGTGATGAGTATGATGTAACTACGGGATGTGATAAGATGATTTGAATGTGACGAGAAGTGTTTCCTTGTTTCCTTGAAATGTAAAGGAAGGCCATTGGGCGCTTGATTTTTATTTTGATGTGACGTACGGTCTCGAGTGAATGTTTTGAAGGATCTTTCATGTTGTTAAATTTTGGGACAAATTAAATTCTCATGTCTTGTCAATGAGTTTGGACTCAAGAAGAGTAACTGATTGTGTAGTAATTGTGGTGGGTATTTCTGATGTTGATGGCTCGAGAAAGATGATCTTCGAAGAGACTTAGAGTCGGTAACATTTTATTGGTCTAGGTGCGACAGAGATGCTTTTCGATTTGATGCAGCAGTTGGGTAGCAAAGTATGAGGAAAGACATGACGGGAAGTATTTCGCGGTCCTTGAAGTACTAGCAGGTCAAGTGGGAGAAGTAGAGGTTGAGAAGTTTCTTAAATGAGGTGATTTAACAGAAGTAAGAGTGGTAGATTGGCATATGAATTCAATGGTAGGGTAGTCGTGCGTCTTGAGAGAGTGTAGAATGGTTTGGAATCATGTTAGTATGTGAATCGTCTTGCAGACTCTATTTGGAGTAATGGTTAGTGTTCAAAGGGAAAAAAAATTGAATATGGCAGAAAGGAGTGTATTTGAAATGAATAGAGGCGTGAAGATCTGATTATCGTGTCAGGTGCAATATGACTTGAGTTCGTAAGGTATTGTTGACGTACAATTGATGTCAATAGGGAAAGTGCATACTTATACAAATGGTGGGCGAGCATGAACTCAGGATAATTTACGGATTTAGTGGTCGTTGCACTCAGTGCCGTGTCATTGGAAGATGTCAGTAAGGAATTCCACATGTGAGTTATCTCCTATGTGCAGCTAACGGTGGCGTGATGTTGATGAAGCTTTTGCGAGGAATATTACTTGCTACCTGGTAGGAGCTCGCGTGTGTGATTTTGGCTGGAGATTCAGAATGTTCATGAAAGGCTTAATAAAAGACTTCGAGAAGTCTGGCAGGTTAACAGTGCGAGATCTTGGTAATTGAGAAGGAGAAATCCTTGCGGGCTCTAATTTTATATAATTACAGCTTAAGGCTAAGCGGGGGAGTTAGCTATCGATGATTTGATTGCACGGTTATGGGTCGTATTAGTTTGGTTCGGGGTATACCAGTGAATCAGTTATGACTTGCAGAGGTCGAGATCGAGGATAACTTGGGTAAAAGAATTTTTGGACACAAGTTGTATTATACTCTATAGTTATAGGAGGACCATAAAATAATTGAGTGGTCATTCACAGAGAATGTACTGTACATGGAGCGGGAATTTGCTCGGTTGCGTAGGAATGTGGGCTACTCTTTATTCCCTAGGGTGTTGGTGTGCTAATGGGGCACAGGTCGTTTCGTTCCGCTTGGTTGGTTAATTCAAGATTTGAGTAGAGTGGATGACTCATGAGAATGGTTCCAATAGATTCAAGATTTATAAATATGGGTAGAAAACTGGGAGTTGCATTGAACGGTGTGGAGACTCATGGCATCTTATATCATTGTGAATTATGCATTTCAGTATCAAGAAGGTGAAGGAAACAGTTTTAGGTTCACATGAAGTCTCTTCGGAGTAAGCATTTTTGGTTGTGGAAGCTTTGGGATACATAAAAAGGGAATTTGGCGGCTTATAAGCCTTAGGGCGGCGTGATTCTATGCTAGAGTTCGTGGAGTAAGTTTTAGTTAAGGATAATAGTGTTCTAACAAGGGGAAAAAAAGTAGCAATTTGAAGGTAATTTAGAAAGAACTTGGAGAAATATGACAGTTTGGTAGTAGGTTGGGTTAGCACAATAATGGGTATGATTGGTTCTTTGGGTACTTATGATGTGGCTAGTATCTACAGGTGTTTCGTGGCAATGTGCTTGAATTTGGCAACCTGTGTGGCTTGGTGGAGTTAGAGGAATTCAGTTCAGATAGCTTGGTTATGTGCAAATGGATTTCAAAGTGTTCATGATGGGTTCCACCATGGTTTGAACCGAATATTTTCTACCGATGTACGGAACGTGTTGTATGTTATGATTTCCACCTAGAAAGAAGCAAGAAAGAGGTTTCTGACTAATAAGGTATGTAATTTGCTAGTGACTCAGAGTTAATAATGGAATTCTTATGCTTGTCACATGATGGCATATTAGATGTGTTGTTGTGCGGGAATAGGATTTACATATACAAGGTCACAGTTCAGTTTTGAAGGGAAGGACATAAATTCTTAGGCAACATGGACGGTTTCCGATGTCTAGGTAAATGATATTACTATCTGGTATAGCTTGATGAGAGTATACATTTCAGAAGGTGCAGTGTGTTTTGATTTATGGGTACTTCGCTGGTATTTGCGGCACTCTCCTGGTTGATCGACTGTTGATATTCAAATTTTTGCGAGGTGGCACTGAAGAATATTTTTTTAAGTATTTCTCGTGGGATGATTGTGTATGAGAGAGGTGTTAGGCATTCGGGCGGTGGAGGTGGAATCAAATATGGTGATTCATGTGTTCTATGGAATTAGAGATTGGGAGTTCTCAGGAACAGATTGTTTCATGGTTGTGGACTGTGAAGTTGTGGTCGGAGCTAGCCAGATGATAAAAAGTATTATGATTCCGTCATTGTGGACTTTTAGAGGTTGTTTATCTATTGGTGGCTGACCATAGTTAATTTGGGGCCCATTGGTAGGCCCAATTAGGATGTGTATTCTACACCGAGCCGGATTGATTGACTCCATACTACTATTGTTGAAGGATGTGCCATTCGGTTGATGTGAAGCTTATTTGTGTTCTGAAATGATCTGTGAGTTACTCTTTTATGCTACGAGGAGTTGTGATTCGTTGGTTATATGCACATAAAGTGCGGCTCTATTATGGCCTTATAGCGGAATTTGAGCGAGAATAGTATTGGATATTGCTTGGTTGATGACGTATTGGTTATGTTCTTTCGGGTTTTATGTGGCATTGTGTAGTTTGCTTCTCCGTGGTTATGGTAATGCACTTTGGGTACTTGATGTCGATTTGCGCATGGTTATTGATTTAGCAGGGTGGCTTGAGGTGTTTCATATGGACCAGTATTTGGATAGGGTCACGTATTGCAGCAGAGTTATGTGGAAATATGATCCCTCATGTAAGATTCGTGTGTTATGGTTCTGCGGTGTGTGATGGGTTCTTAGCATTGCGTCGGGGTGGTACTCATCGAGCTTGCGGAACGGCTCTCCTGTTTGGGTCATTGTTACGATTGGGTACATTTGGAATGTTGCTATCTGGTGCACGGATTGCACGGGTTGTGGCTTTAGATTGTATTGATGTGTCATGTCACTAGAGTGGTCGTGTTGGATGAGACAGGGTCATTGGGCCTAGAATGGATGCTATCAGATTTGATTATGGTATAATTGGGAGGATAATATCGGAAGTTAGCTTTGAAATTGGCTATAGTTCTTATAGAAGGAATGGGAGCTCCATGACCTGTTGGTCTAATGCATGGTTATGAATTTGGTATGTTTCTTTCATCATCGGCAGTGTACGAAGGTTTTGAAAAAGAGGTATTATCTAATATGAGGTTATTACCGGCACTGGGTTGATTTGAGTCAATACTGTGATTAGAAATCATTTCTTTGAGCATTCAAGCTATGCGGTATTGAATTTGAGTATTTGAGTTATGGTTACGGCTTTTTGAGATTTGAACTCGATTTCGAATTAAATGTGGAGGAATTCGAGCTTTATAACGGTTATAACAAACTTGAAATAACCAATTCACACACAAGTAAACTCACTTGTAGTATTGCCCTGTAATGACCCGACCGTTCGATTTGAACATTTTCACTTCGCTCGGTTGTTTGAGGGCATGAGTAGCTCCGTATGATATACTTTGACTTGTGTGAATCGTCGGTTTTGGGTTGTAGGTATTTCGGCATCGAATGTAGAATGTTCCGACGTCATTTCTTCGAGAATAAGTGGTATCAAATTAAGCAAATGAGTTCCAAATTAATATTTGATTGAAGAATTAGATCCGTATTGAAATTTTGGAGCCATGCCAAAAAGAATCATCGAATTCGGACATCGTATGAGAGAGTTATGCCCATTTTCGTATCGAAAAAGATTTTCCATCGCCGCGAGCGCCCAGGGTAGCGTGGGGCGCTAGCCCTGGCGCTGGGATATTTAAGGGTACTGGAAATAGCGCCACAGGCAGCGCTCCACGCTACCTGTGATGCTTGAAAACATCAAAGGCTCTATAAACGGGTCTTTTGGCCATTTTTGACATAAAAATAGTTTGGGAGCTCGGTTTGGGCGATTTTCATAGGCGAACTTCACAAATTGGACTGGGGTAAGTGATCTTAACTTGATTTGGTCCGTTATTCATGAATCTAACATTATTTCCAGCACTTATTTCATGATTTGGGGGGATTAGAATAGAAATGTTTCAAAAATTGATTTGAGGGTTTGAAGGCCGAATCGGAGTCGGAATTTAGAAAATTTTGTATGGTTGGACTCGTGGTTGAAAGGACGTTCATATTTTGTAAATTTTGTTGGGTTCCGAGACCTGGGCCCCACTGTTGATTTTTGAGTTAATTTTGGATTTATTTGTGAAATTTGGAATTTTCATATGGAATTGATTCCTACAGCTCGTGTTGATTGTATCGAATTATTTTGACTAAGATTCGAGGCGTTTGGAGGCCGAATCGCGAGGAAAAGGCTTATTGAAATAAAGAATTGCTCGGATTGAGGTAAGTAACGATTGTAAATCTAGTCCTGAGGGTATGAAACCCCGGATTTTGTATCATTCTACTATTTTTAGTGACGCACATGCTAGGTGACGGGCGTGTGGGCGTGCACTATTGGGGATTCGTGACTTGGTCCATCCCGTAGCAACTGTAAAGTTGCATACCTTGTTGAAACTATATGATACTTATATGTTTTAGAAAGAATTTCTGTAAATTGGGCTGAATGCCATGTTTGGGCCTTGCGCCAATGCTGTTTGGACCCTTAGGGGCTGTTTCTTGCCATCCTCTTATTATTTTCGATTGAAAATCTATACTCAGTCATGTTTATGCTTGTTTACCGCATAACTCAGTTTATGACTCTATTTTGATGCATATAAATATTTTCGGCTGAATGCCCTATTTTACTGAAATGCCCGAGTGACTTGAGATACTTATGACTGAGTGAGGCCGAGGGCCTGATTTGTGAGGATGAGTGTGGATCGGGGATGCCCGCCTGCAGCATACTTTATTATTATCGCACGTGAGTTGTCCGTGCAGATTATAGCGCTTGGGCTGAAGGAGCCCCTCCGGAGTCTGTACACACCCCCAGTGAGCGTAGGTACCTACTGAGTGCGAGTGCCGAGTGCTGAGTGACTGGGAGGCATGAGTGACTGTGAGGTATGCCCGAGTGGCAAGAGTGATTGTGAGGTATGCCCGAGTGGCAAGAGTGACTGTGAGGTTTGCCCGAGGGGCTGTATATGAGTGATGTTTTGCCCGAGGGGCTGTTTATGATTTCATCATTTTGCTCACCTTTGCATTGAGCCTTTGTTTGAAAAAAAAAATTGTTGGAAAAATATCTTTAAATGATTTTTACTGAAACCGGGTTTAAACGAGATGATTTGATTCAAACATTGATTTTTTAAGCATGTTGTACTTTACTGAGATTTCATGATATGAACGTTATATGTTTTATTGCTCGCCACTACTGCTCAGTCTTTATTTATTGTTGTTACTTACTGAGTTGGCGTACTCACGTTACTCCCTACACCTTGTGTGTAGATTCAGGTGTAGCTGGACACGGTAGCGGTTATTGAGTATTCTGGTTGGAGATTTTCTTGGAGATAGCAAGGTAGCTGTTTGGCGATCGCAGCCCCTGCTCTTCTCCCTCTTATTTTCCTCTAGTTGTATTTAGCTATTTCCAGGTTGAGTTAGCCTTGATATTGTTAGACAGATCGTAGTAGATGCTTATGAATAGTGACATCCCGATGTCGGACTTTTCCTTCCGCACTTTTATTTTTGATTGGGAACTTCTTTACGAAGGTTTTTATGTTAAATAGCATTGAAATTATCTTTGAAATGAGAATATCGGTTTGTTTTGGAAATGAGTCGGCTTGCCTAGTTCTACGATAGGCGCCATCACAACAGGGGTTAGTTTGGGCCGTGACAGATTGGTATCAGAGCCTAGGTTACATAAGTCTCACGAGTCATGAGCGGGTTTAGTAGAGTCTTGCGGATCGATACGGAGACGTCTGTACTTATCTTCGAGAAGCTGCAGAACCCTTAGAAAAATTTCACTTTCTTGTATTCTATCGTGCAAAATTGATTTAGCTTGAAATATAACTCTTTGAATTCCTTCCACGCATCTCGTATGCGCACATGAGCGCTCGGTATCAGTTGTACATCGCCAGCTTGTGATTCTACGAACAATGTTTGAGATGTGTTATGTATTTTGGTAATTTGCCAGTCTGGAGGACTTGAGGTCAGGTTTAGACCACAACTTTGGCTCGATAGCTTCAGTTGTAACCTATACATTTGGACTACTATGTCCGATAATGCCCTTACGAGTAAAAATTGTGGCTCGATAAGCGGTGGAATGGCTTTGTGATGAGTATGATGTAACTGCGGGATGTGATAAGATGATTTGAATGTGACGAGAAGTGTTTCCTTGTTTCCTTGAAATGTAAAGGAAGGCCATTGGGCGCTTGATTTTCATTTTGATGTGACGTACGGTCTCGAGTGAATGTTTTGAAGGATCTTTCACGTTGTTAAATTTTGGGACAAATTAAATTCTCATGTCTTGTCAATGAGTTTGGACTCAAGAAGAGTAACTGATTGTGTAGTAATTGTGGTGGGTATTTCTGATGTTGATGGCTCGAGAAAGATGATCTTCGAAGAGACTTAGAGTCGGTAACATTTTATTGGTTAGGTGCGACAGAGATACTTTTCGATTTGATGCAGCAGTTGGGTAGCAAAGTATGAGAGAAGACATGACGGGAAGTATTTCGCGGTCGTTGAAGTACTAGCAGGTCACATATAATCACCGCCAAGAATGGACGCACATATTTCGCTTATTTTCCAAAGATTCAAACTCAATAGCCATGATTCAGTTGACTTATTCTTTCTCACTATTGCACGACATAATTCCGTAGGAAATATAAAGTTGACAAAAACCAAAGTCACTCCCAATTGCCTTTGATTACTGCCTTGGACATGGATGACATCACCATTAATTAGATAATTGATAGCTTCAGAAGCCATGCAATGAGCATCATTGGTGCATACCAGTTTTATCTCGTCGGCACAATTTATATTCTCAGTTATAGTAAAAAATCTCGTTCCAACAAGTGTAACTACATTAAGATGGGCATCACAACATAACTGTAACATCAACTCATTATACATGTATTCTGTTGGACCGAATTCAAGCATATCCCCAAGTATAGCAGCTCGTGTACTCTTGCAGTTGATGTTTCTTAACAACTCAATGTCATCCTTGGCCAAAATTAATTCTCCAGAAGAATTAGTTACAAGAGGTAAGAATGCTATCTTTGGTGAACAGAGAAGAAAATTTTGGTTTGTGTCAGCATAAGAATAGCTACCAGGTAAAGCAATGGCCAGGGGTGCTTGAGACCTCACACAAATCCAATCAGCAATATATAAGTGAGCTAGACTTGGTAAAATAGTAACTGACAATGCCAAAGGAGATTGCAAATTGTATGATTTCACAAACCATAGTTGTCCGGGATCCCACACTATAGTCTTAGAGTTGGAATATGCGATGAAGCACAACCTGCTAATACATTCTAGCAATGGTAAGACCGTCACGTACTCTATAGAATCGGTTAGAGCCAAGAACGCGAAACTTATTCCAGGATCCCATACACTAAGAGCCGGCGTAGTTGCCTAAATAGTTACTATAAGAAATTTAGCAGCATGATTAAATGGAAATTGACCCAAAATACATTGATCATTGAATTCCCCAGTAGAACCTCCATTCTCATCTTCAATAAGTACTTTACATAATGCACTACACACGTCAGAATGGCGGCCTCCTTCTCTCGTTGGCATATCTCGTTCCAGATGTTCATGTGGCACTACAGAAATTTGTGTACCTCCCAAAACTTGGCTAACAAATAATTCCACTCCATTGTTCATGCTTTTATGTGTGGCGACATCCCAAAAATCAGCAGGCACCAAGGATACAGATAGTTGATCTACTAAGCAACTGAAAAACTCTGCACTTTCGCCACATTCATCGCCTAACTCTGTTTGGGTGATAAATGTAGTGAATCCCTCAATTTGTTTTAAATATGCAGATTCAACAGTTAAAAGCACATATGAAGCAGCCCTAAAATATTGCCCTGTGTCGAACCAATTGTCCATACAACTACAAAATGGGATAGTCCCTATTGTTGCTTCAGACGCATAGTAAAGAGAAGCACAAGCCTTCGTATGACAGTAATAACAAGTATCAAGCATATGACCATAGTCCAAATTGACATTAACAGGTACAACAAGTGTTAGACCAATCGGAAACTTATCACATGGGACCAAGCTAGCAAAAGAATCCAAAATCATAGCTGCAAAGTGACTAAGCTGTTCGGCAGTATCTCGTTGAGCACTTTTAGCCAACCATTGGGTATCGCTATCTGTAGCTTCTTCATCGTTGATTGGAGCATCTGATTGTGCCTCGACGATTACTTTGGAAAGCAGCTATGTAATATTTTGTCGAAAATCTTAGGTGAGTGATTATCGTCCAAATTAGCTGCAAAGTTAGAGGTATGTATATTTGCATTTGTGTCGTGGCACGCAACTGTAACAGAACAAATTTCCTCAATTGCTTTGGGAAAGCCTTTAGTAGGTGTGAGCACCTAATTTTTACTATATTTAAATTTTTATCACCTTTTACTATATAAATATTTTCAGAATTTAATATATATATGTTTTTTTTATCTTTGTTACACTTATACATATATATATAGAAAAAATTATTAATAATTTAAAAGGTAAATTATTACTATTAGTATTATTTTTATTATTATTTTTATCTTTATTTTTAAATAAAATGAATTAAAAACCGAAAATAAATAAAAATTATTTATTTATTTATTCCGAAAATAAATAAAAGTTAATTATTATTATTTATTTTTTTAAATAAATTTCGGATGGGAATTAAAAAATAGAAAAAGTAGAAATATAAAATTAAAAAGTAAAAGTAAAAGTAGGTAGAAATTGTTTAATTAAAAAAAGTAAAAGAAAGAGGAAAATTAAAAAAATAAAAGTAAAAGAATGTGAAAATTTAAAAAAATAAAAAGTAAAATAAAGTTGGAATTAAAAAATAAAAGTAAGGTTATCTGATTTTTTTTTTTAAAAAGTAAAAGTAAGTGGGAAATAAAAAAAGAAAAGTAAAATAAGTGGAAAATAAAAAAAGAAAAGTAAAAAAGTGGGATTTTAAATATATTAAAAGTAAAACAAAAAAGTGAAAAATTAAAAAATAAAAGTAAAGGAAAGTGGGGAATTATTTTTTTTAAAAAAATAAGAAAAATGGAAAGTGAAAATTCTTTTTAATTAAAAATAAAAATAAAAAATAAAAATCTGAAATTTTCGAAATTTTTTTCTATAAATAGAAGAGAAATGTGATGAAAAATAGGAGAGAGAGAAAGGAAAAAATAGGGAGGAAGGAATTAAGAAAAAAATTATTTTCTTCTTTTATGATAAGGAAATTTCTACTCGTGTCATTTTTTCTTCGGCTTTCTTTCAAAAAATCCAGCAATCCATCACCAAACTCTAACCCGAAACCAACTGGAAACCAAGCTAAAAAGTACGATAAAAACGAGCCAAAAACCCAGCGAAATACTCCCATTTTGTACAGAAAACAACAGCTCCAAAGTTGAGTCGTCGAATTCGAGCTCCGTTTGTCGATTTTGGTCGAGGCTTCATTTGCATCCTTGTCCATTATCCGAGCTTCAAAATAGTCTTGTAAAGGTCCATTTCTCCCATCATTGTTTTGTTAAGATATTATGATTGAATATATAATTTGATCTTATTTAGCTTCATGAAGATTAAACTTTTTTTTTTCTGTATTAATTGTTAGGTCTCATTAGCTTTGTTAAATTTTGTTACTTTCTTGTTTGATTAACATGAAGATTGATGAAAATATGATTTTTGGGTACGTAGTGAATGTTTGAATTTTGGGGATAAAATCCATGTCTGCTAGTTGAAATTAAAAAATGAGGTTTGGACTTTAAAAAAAAAGATGATTGGGCCCGGTGATTGGGCTTTGCTTAATAAAACATATACTACTGCAAATGACTAATGAATAGTGGAGTAGCTTGCTGAACTAGTAACTGGGCATACTCACTAATTAGCTTTAAAAAGCCAATTGTGCTATGATCAATTTTAAGTTATCTGGGACAGAATAATTAAGAGCAAAAGCTGATCTTTTTCACAATTGATTTCATAATTCATGACCTCACTAATCTCAAATCTTAGGAGAATAAATAATATTCGAACATCGTAGCTTGCTTTAGGCGTGATTAATAATAAATTATTGTGATTGTGGGTACGGTTCCCGTGGCATGGTCACGATACGTAATCCTCAATTCGAGTGTGCGTTTTACGTGACTCGACCACAGCTTCAAACAATAATAAATAAAATTAAACACGTTGTAAATTGCGGGTGCGTTTCACGTGACGCGATTTTGCGATGTGTATAAACAACGAGTGTACGACAACGTAACTCGTCTCATATTAATTCCATAAAAGTTTAAAATGCAGTAATGTAATAAAAGCGGTAAAAGGAATAAAAATGCACATATAGTTTTAAAACATGTAATAAATCAGATAATTACGCCAAGTATTAATTGTTAAGTGACCGTGCTAAAACCACGGAACTCGGGAGTGCCTCACACCTTCTCCCAGGTTAACAGAATTCCTTACCCGGTCTTCTGTGTTCGCGGACCAAAAATAAGAGTCAAATTTCTTCGATTTGGGATTCTAAAATAAATCGGTGACTTGGGACACCATAAATTATTCCAAGTAGCGACTCTGAATAAATAAATAATCTCATTTTGAATAATATACTCCCTATCCCCTTATCTCCTCGGAAAAAAGGAGGTGTGACAGTAGGCATTTCATCGAACATATTCTTGACCTCTGAGTTTCCATCTTCAAAAAGTGATTCAAACTCACAGAAGTTGGAAATATTACTCTTAGCAGTTAGAGGACTTACATAGGTCTCTGGTAGTGCTCATGTTTCCGAACAATTAAAGTAAAATTGGAAATCAGTTGAACACCCTATTGAAGCAGGGGGGGAATCCATTTGCGATAATGCAGCTTCAGTTTCTCCGTAAAATGCTTCCAGTCGACGAATTGTTTGTTCCGATATAGCCACTAGAACCATGCTAAAGCTTCGCCATCCAAGTAAGATGATATGCTAAAGAGAGTTTAAATTCGTCGGCAATGGAGTAAAATTCAAAATACCTCTCCGCCTCTAAAATCCAAGCCTCTGAATTTCCACCACCTAACCGCCTTAATTCCACTGAAACTGGGTTGTCACGAAGAGTATGTATTGCTGGACTGCGGATTGCTGGATCCCGGGGTGGAATGGACGTTGTAGCCCTTTTCCCCACTAGCTCCATTAACAACAAACGAATATCGACGAAATCCTTAGAAAACGAATCCTTCATTTCTTGAATTGAATCACAAATTGAGTCATAGACGAAAGCCTTGAGTACTTTTGGTCCACCATTAGAGACCTGGATGAAAGTACCAATGTAACAAACTTGAAATAACCAATTCGCATACAAGTAAATTCACTTGGTAGTATTGCCCTTACTAAACAAAATTACAAGGAATAGCAATTGAAATGACATAGAAGAACTGATAAGAAGAAAGAGGTGAGAAACAAAGACCGATACCGAAGGAGATGAGGAAATCAGTGATACAGAGCAGAGAGTAGAGATGAGAGAGAACATATCAAAATCACTATTCCCATAATCCTTATTAAACTATTCAATATTTTACTCAGCCCAATAATCCCAATTTACTCGGCCTTATTCACTTCTTCTAGTCTATAGGCTCTTATGGAGTGAGCTTGGTTCACAATAACGATATTAGTCGGTGCCCAAGCACAGCCTATTTGAATACCAAGTATAGCTCGTACATAACAATCTATCTTCAGGGCACACGATGATTCTTTCACGATCCGGGGTGTTAATTTACCTATTAAAATATAACCCGTCTTTACCCAAGTTCCCATTAATAACCCGTCTTTACCCAAGTTCCCAGCATCACAATTTTCTTTTTGCCTACGGAGTTAATGGTCTTCTACAAATAAAAATAGAAAATGAAAGGATTGTATGTTCAACAATATAATATGACTTATATATCCGTGTCAATCAAGGTGTATGTAGATCAATTTAAATTTTTAATGAAACTGATTGGAAAGATACAGATTTCTCTGTAGAAAATTAGAATTTCGAAATGACAGTGGGTTGCCCAGTAAGTTTTTCATTTTCTCTTTGCTTGGATTACTAGTTTGGGAATATTTATTCTAATATTTAGTAATGCTCCTGTTTATCCACGACATTACTTAGAGTCAGCAGCCATGGCTAACTTAAAAGTCTCAGAAACGTACATTTTCAGTTCGAAAATTACTTGAAGTTTCCTCCATTATTAATTATTATCCACGCTTTTCTCTTTGTGTGGGGTCAAATAATGCCCTCGTAACGTTGAAGTTCACTAAGTTGGTGAAAGAAAAAAACAAATTGTAGAATTTTTGTTCTCTTTTTCCAAATAAAAGAACTTCGTTTATCACAAGTTGGATCTTCAAAATATTCCTTTGTGTCCGTCGACTTGAGAAGGAATTGAATATTCCCCTTAATACAGTGGCGGGATTAGAATTTTCGTTAAAGGGTGTCAAAATATATAAAAGTAAACATACTATAAAGTTAAGCGGGAGTCAATATATAATATATATATATATATATATACATATAATTAATTTTTTTACCTAATTACACAGTATATTTTTTCCGCGGAGGATTGTCATTTGACACCCCTTCCTATAAAGTGGCTCTGCCACTGCTTTAATACACCCAATTATGACCATAAATACCTAAAAAGGTCATGACAAATATATGCAACACCAACAACATTTTAATAAACCACCACAAATAATTTGAAACCGAAGGAGTAAAAAAAAAGTTACGAAAATAGAAATAAAAAGAAAGTTAAAAAGAAAGATAATTTTGTCTTTTTCTTATAATTCTGTCGTTAAAAGAAGGTTAAGACAACATGAACGAAACAGACATTTCCTTTCTTTGAACAAAGATTATTAATTGTTTCCTTTTGTCGACCTTTCAAATTTCTTTTTCTAAACGTGCTTATTGTTTTACAGAAAAGAAAAAAAAACAAATAAAAAAACTGTTTTCAAATTCAAACACATTAGAGCATATGAGTGCAAATAATGAGAAAGACGATAGAAGAAGCTGCAACAGAATAAACAGGGCTTATACTTTTAGTCGACCTTTGCTCAATTGTTACTTTGACTTTTATATACAATAAATCTTTTTCTTCATAGACTCAACAAATGATCTTGTTGAAAAAGTTGAACTCCAACTTGGTGGCTTGCAATTATGACTATTTGAATTAGGTTTATTTCGTTTTGTTATGGTAATTGTACATTAAATTTGTTACGGTAATTGTACATTGAGTGGGGTATAGGAAAATGTAATACTTTATTGGTGTTAGAACTCTTAAACACACATTGTATAAACAGGTAAGCTTTTCTTTAACATTGAAGGTCAAAACATGATTATCATTTATCTTTCGGTGTGAGTCAAATTTTTGACCAGTGAATACTCCCTCCGTTCACTTTTAGATGTTCACTTTTGTTTTAACATTTTCTTTACGAAAAAATAATAAAGTATGTATTTTATAATTTTATCCCTAATAATAATACTCCCTCCGGTCCACTTTAATTGATTTTTTGGCCTTTTTTTTGTGATCCATAATATTTGATTTTTTCAGATATCAAGAAAGAATTAACTTCTTTTTTCTAAAATTGTCATTCGAGTAAAGAGCCTAGGAGTATTTGTTATATTTTCAATGAACAAATGAAGGTTAATATGGTCAACTTTATTGTTAATTAATGATAAAAGGTGGATTTCTTAATATGTGTGAAAACGATTAAAAAATAAATTAAAATAGACTAGAAAGAGTAACATTTTCAAAAGTCTTGAAAAATTATTTAGGAAATGAGTAGTTAACGATAATCATTAAAATTTCCCGATTAACCGGAAACTTCAAATAATTTCGTAAAGTGAATAGTTCAACTAATTAAAAACAGATAATCCATTGGATTGAAAAAATCTGATTCTAATTCTAGACCCGGCCATAGCCTGGTCTAGAATTTGACCGGGCGTACGCCTCTTGAGACATTCGCCCTACACCATCGCCGCAGGACATTTTTGGTGCGCCTCGCCCCAGGGCTCACCCCAAAAAGCGCCTTTTAAAATATTGGTATTGTCATGTCGACCTGAAAAGCTGCATCCACTTGTGCCCTAAAGAATTATTATCATGCGAAGCATAGCGTGTCACCAATATGCATTATGTAACCTAAAATCACTCTTAGCTGCCTATAAAAATCTCGCGTATTGTAGTTATTATTTGCGTTGTAACGAAACGAATAGAACAACTTTCCATTAATTTTTTATTTTCGAGCATTACGACATGTCTGGACGCAATGACGTACCAATGTGTGTAATGTGGCAAATGTGCGATTTTGAAGCCATGTTGGTCAAAGTGCAATCTGGGGTGCAGGTGTTGGATGTGTAAACAAGTTGTAAGTTATTATTTTTGAAAAAAATATTTGTTAATAGTTTTTATAAAATATGTTAATTAATAGTCTTATGTTATCATCTCATTGGTAGGACGAAAATCAATGTGATTTTGAAGAATGGTATGATGAACCAATTAACGATGAATACTATAAATCATATTTGCTAAACATTTAGAATCTGACCAGTGAATACAAACTCCAGATCTTGAAACTACAAGAATAACTTACGGCGCTGAAGAAGAAACTAAAAGAGGCAGAAGAAAAAAATAGGTTGGAAGAGAAATTTAAGTGGTTGAAGCATAGAATAATAGGCGATAGTAACTAAACAAATACATGGATGCGTTTAGTGTAATATTTTATTTTTATGTTGTACGTGTCATGTATTATCTTTAATTGGTAACGAATTTAAATTTATGTTAAGCTGTAGTTTTTTTTGTTCTACTGTTAAACTAATAAATAACCCGAAAAATAAAAACACATGCGCAAATTATATAAAACATAAATAATGTTGCTGTTATATATTTAACGTCTTATATACAACTAATAATACATATCAATGAGTCCCACAGCTTATATTCTTTAAAGCATTGGCTGGCCTGAGGCGCATCTTATCCCGCCCGACTATGTTATCAGGATCATCCTCATCACGTCGCCTCTTTATCGGATGATGCACTGTAACATGATCGTCAGTAAGGCTGGCAGACTCGGTAAAAGCGGTCGTTGGGCCAGCAGTAACCTACACAATAATAAGATATTTTAGTATATGAAATATAAAATACTAACGTACGTTTTAGCAAAAAAAATATTTAATAGTCATACCATGGTCTCAACGAGCTCCTGAATAAAATCATTTGTCTCCGGCAAGTTAATATCGCACAATGTGGCCTCCGTGATTGGCGATGACGAAATATTTAAGAAAAATAAAAATACTTTAGATATTACTGACTAATTTATACATAAAAATAAATTGAAATAACAAACCTGCGCCTGAGTAGCGCCACAATGTTGTCGGAACATCGAGGTGCACTGGAGTAGATGAAGTATGTGAAAGATCCTTAGCATCCTTCGGTGATAAGCCATAACTCAGTCGTCGCCCACTATGCACCTCTCGTATCGAACAATCAGCAGCAACCGTCGATGGCTCTGGGGGATCAGGAAAATACCGATCCCACTCCTGCTGCGTAATGGTCGTGCCCACGATCAATAATGGAGCTGACGGTGTCACCTGCGAAGTCCCTGGCGACAGCTGAAGGCTGAATGACGGCATATCATGAGGAGAATCGTGTGGCTCAGGGTGTTCTCCCGGATCATCATCTATAATATCCTCCACGGATGCCTCAACGCCCCCTTGCTGGGGATCCCGTCCTCGCCGACCACCACGACTTCATGGGCCACCCCTTCCTCTCTGGCCACGTCTGCCACGTTTACCATGTTCAAGATCCACTCGTGTCACATAAGCAGCCTTGTATCCTAAGCGCCCATCCTCTCGGGCACGTCTCAATGTGTCGTCCGCAAGATCAGTAACCCAATAACCAAACACGTGCAAAGCTGCCGCCCCCTCGCATGTATACTGTAGCATCTCCAGTCCCAACTGGTAGAACTGATGTAAGCCAATAGCCTGCATAACATGTAAAATATTAATTATAGAAGGATAATGTAACGTTATAAGTAAGTATAACAAATAACATATCGGTGCCCCATGCCTCTCGGTGTATGGAATATACCGACTACCAACGCGATGAACGGGATTCCCAACGAGAAGTCGGGTAACACTGCGATACCAACCCATGTACTCATGCTCGCCATCCATACTGTCAGGTGGAGGGTATGGCGAAATAAGGCCATACCTCTGGTCTCAAACCTCAATCTCGGCCTCTAGCAAGTCCAAGTATGTCTTGTCAACCTTGCAACGATCATCCCGCTGGTAATATGTCCTGTGCCAAGTGGGTGGAATAGGTACAAACTGTGGGCGACCAAACTGGCGAAGGACTCGCTCGGTAGCATAATGCTCGACTATATCGAGACATATCAGTGGGATGGAAGAGCTCCATATAGCTCGGTCACGGGAGAAATAATCGGGCGAACCAGCTACGAGCGCGTCATTGTATGGCCTCCATACGAACTATTTATTAAACACAAGAATCGTGAGTAAACGCAACATATATCAAGCCACACTAAGTAAACTTAAGTATATATGTACCTACGTGCCTTCAAGTAAATCCAACAAATCCCTGTAATAAGGGAGATGATGTTGAGCCTCAATCTCGCGTGCGTAGCCTCGCCTATCAACCCACCTCCAAGCTAAAGGGAGAAACGGTGGAGGTGGTGCATCCGGAGTGATCGATGGCAGAGGTGGTTGGAACTGCAGGAACCGCTCCCAGGCCCAAACCTAATATAGATTGTGGACGTAAAATTTAATTTAAGGTATTTTTCTTACTATGTATGTTATAATCATGAAAAGAATTGACTATGTTTTCACCTACAGCAGCGGTAAAAATCCGGCAACGTCTCTCTGGGTGCCCATGCATGCCCGATACATTTGCCTATACAGGTAACCTAGAACAACTGTAACCAGATAAATCATCTAGCCGCTCCAGATGATGTAGAAATCTCAAGCTGACTAGGTTTCCCGAAGTGTTCGGGAACAATATACCACCAAACATTAGCAGCATCAATAGTCTCATGTATCGGTCGATATCCTCTGGTGGTGAATCATCCGTAATCTCTGCGTCCATCGCCACCAAATGTTGTCGAATGGGCGTCAGCTGCAATCGACTGGCCCCACTCAATGCAGTCAACTCCGCTGGCTGAAAATCAGTGAGCTGCTACAACATATGAAGGTAATCCTTTCCCGTATAGTCTTTAAGAGCATGCGGGTAAGCTATAGGTATACCATCAACAGGCAGCCCGAAAAGAACCTCCACGTCCTCAAGCGTGATGGTAGCCTCGCCGATGGGTAGATGAAACGTGTGCGTCTCCGGTTGCCACCGCTCTATCATAGTCGTGATCAATGCTTAGTCGAACTGCAACCGGGTGATCTCTATGATCCAGTAGAAACTCGTATCCTGAAGGTGTCTGACTATACGGGGATGTAGTGGGTGATCCCTAATGAACTCCCACATATCGTCTATACGTCTGGGTTGAAATGTCTGGGACATACACTGCTCATCCCAGGTGTGTGAAGACCTATGGTTGCCCTATAGCAACAGTAGCTCTTTCGATGCAGGTTTGGGATGCACATGGGGAACCTCCACGGCGATATCTATAAATGGAACAATATTAATTAAAGTGTTTTTCTATTTAATTATTTAACATCTTTAAATATATTGCTACATCTTTTATATTAATATTTAATCGATATTTTTTTCTATATTATTACTTAGGTTGATATATTTTTTATATTATTATTTTATATATTAGTTTATTATATTATTTTATATGTTTGTTTCTTACTCAGTTAATTTTGGGTATAATAGAATTAAATAATTAATTTTTATAACTATACATGATATAATTAATAAGTATTCATATAAAAATACTTAGTTTGACAAATTTTCTATATTGTTGTTTTTTATGTTATTTTTTTACATTTGTTGACTAAAATTCGAGAGAGTTTGTGTTTGAACTATCATCTTTTTTTTAGATATTTTTGAGTTAATAAATAATTAAATGATTAATTTCAATAACTACAAAGATAATTTAGTAATTATTCGTATAGCAAATACTTAGGTTGATAAATTTTCTAGATTAATATTTCATATGTTAGTTTCCAACATTTTCCTACTAAAATTCTGCATGGTTTTGTTTGAACTATCATCTTTTTAAAGTTATTTTTGAATTATAACAGAATTGTAATATATTACAATTTCATAAGTAATCAAGATATATTCAATAACTAATCATATAAAAAATACTACAAACTTAATAGTAAATAATATTGAATTTATTTCATTCGTAACGATTTATTTGTTAACTTTCATATTTTGCCCAAATTTCCCGGAAAATGATTATTTTATGATTCCTATCTAATATTTGATAATTATTTACTGATACATTAAATCTATAATTGAGTACTCTATCCGAGTTACTACGCTAAAGGGCACTACATAACAATTAAGGGCACAACATAACACTAAAGGGCACTAAACAACAATAAAATCACATATAACAATAATTATTCAAAAATAACAATATATCTTTTTACTAATTTTTTAGTACTTAAATAATCTAACTCGGATAAAAAAAATAAATTAATTAAATCACAAAACGATCACAAAAGAATATAGACCACAGTAAAAAAATAACTAATAAATATTTTATATACTTGAGTTTTATCAAAAAGTAAGTCGGAATACCTCGATTTAAAAAATTTTGAAATGTGAAAAAATTGATCATTTGGGAGCCGAAACGAGCGAATGAGGAGATCCACTATACGACAACGCCTTGGATCTGGTGTTAGATTGCTAAAATACGGAAAAGACATAATTTTGGGAGGACGGGTGGGCTCCAATGAAATTTTTTTGTTTAAAAAATTGGGGGGGGGGAGGACTGTTTTTGGTGTAAAAGCTTCTGTTCTAGTCGAGGAAGGTGAAGGGCCCGTTTTTTATATAGGTATAGTGCATATATAGGAGGCGCTATATATATGCGCTATACCTCCCACCAATTTAAAGTTCAAATATAACGCAATTATTTACCGCATTATATATAAAATGATAATCCATTTTTTTCCTCACTTATTTTTATCGTTTGAGTCCAAAAAAATCGCACTTTAGTTGTCGGTTGCAAAATAAAGATCCTGGGGTCTCATCTTTTATGGGCAGATTTGTCCCCAGTGGCAAAGAGTACTCGTGCCCACCTTATATTTTGCAAAACACTATTTACTCATAATTAGTTATTGCATAAATAATTAGTCAGTATATTTTTAGTTTTTCAATTATGGAGCAAAGATGTATTTACATTTTTTTTATAAAAGACTAATTAGTGCAAATTGACACCATTTGACACATAGATGAGAAAGTGCTATCACTCTTAGGGCTGCTATTTAGGGATTCACCAACATTTATTTTATTTTGAAAGTTAAACTAAAATTTTTATATTCAGGATAATTCAGGACATTTGTATCCTGAAAAATTAAACCGAAAAACTAAAATTTAGAAAATATTGACTAATTCCTAAATAACAGCCCTTTAGAATGGCTATCTGCAGGGGCGAAGCTACGTGCAATCAAGGGTGGTCAACTGACCATCCTTCGCCGGAAAATTATACTCCGTACAAGGTAAAATATTACTTATTATTGATTAAAAATAGACTTTGAACACCCTTACATAGCCTACTGACAAAGGTTTGAACACCTTTGTTGAATTTTCTGGCTTCACCACTGGCTATCTGGTGTCATTTTTACCACTATGCAGAAAATATCATTTCACCTTTAGAATGCTATCTTTATGTGATGAATTTTGGCTCGATATAAACTTTAAGAGAATAGAAGAATTTTTAAATTTGTGATCATAAATATATCATACTCAATATTTATGCGATAATAAATCTTTTAAAACTTATAATCTTAAATATATAGTAATATTTGTGCGACTATAAAAAGTTCTCGATAAATAAGATATATTTTTAAAATCAATCCATTTTCCACTATAAAGATATCAAACCTTTCAACGAATTAATAAATAAGAATGAACAAACGACAAAAAAACACATATTTGGACGAGATTTTGACCGAGGCCCTCTTTGTGGATCATCTGGGAAAAGATTAATATAATTATCGAGTAATTATCCCGAAGGGAAATAATCTGTAAAGTTGCTACTATATGATCAAGAATTCACGAGTCTCTTACAGAAATACGACATTCCTCGAATTCCGCACATAATACATTCAAAATTTGTATAGCGGGAACTTAATGCACCAAACTTTTCTTCCCGTTAATTATCCTATTCTGGAAAATGAAAAAATGTTTGGTCGTCACGAAGTCTGCATTTGAGGGGTGCGATAGTAGTATATAAATCGAACGGAAACATGCGAAGGCTTCTCAACACACAACAACTCCACTCATCTTCTTTCTTCCTTAGAGAGAATCACTCGGACTCCTCTCTCGCTTTTTTTTCTCTCTCTATTTCCGACCTTCTAGGATTTCCTCTCGAACATTCTCCTCGCCGGAGAACGAAAGAAACACCGGCGTCCGGTGATTGAAGGTTTACTTTTTTTGATCTAGTTAATTTTTGTGCTCAAAATTTACAGTTGAAACAATCGGAAATGGCTTCTCAACCGAAGAATGTCGGAATTCTCGCCATGGAGATTTACTTTCCTCCTACTTGCCTTCGGCAGGTAAAATTTTGTATATCAAATTGTAAATACGTACATCTACATGCGTATAATTATACATACTTCCAGATGTATATCTACGATTGTATTTTGGTGCTGTAATTTGGATGAGGGAAAATGAAGCTTTTTCGGATAAAGCTTTTTGCTATGTAATAATCACAATTTAGACTCTCGAAATGCCTCTGTTATTGCGATTTTAATTTTCTGAAGGAATTGTTATTTTTCTTTAGAATTGAGTATTGTTACCTTAGTGTTGTTATAAAGAGAAAGTCAATAATTGCTCCGGACGTTAGGAACCATTTTGTTTTAGATCTAATGATTAATGAATCTAAGATCATAGATTTTAATTTATTGTACTTGCATGTCACATGTATTGTGACATAATGTGACATTCAATTTGACTTTTTACTTTTGAAGGAAGATCTGCTAATAGAACTTTCCGACATTAGGATTGTGATTTTTTTGAAATTTTAATTTATGTAAAATTGCAATGTATAGGAAGTATTGGAGGCTCATGATGGAGCAAGCAAAGGCAAGTATACAATTGGTCTTGGACAAGATTGCATGGGCTTTTGCACTGAGGTTGAAGATGTTATATCGATGAGGTACATGCTAACTTTAGTAGCTGCAAAAACGACCGGGGATTTGCAGTCGTACCCTATATTTGTGCCACCTTTTAACCTGTACCCTATTTTTAAAAATTATTGATTTGGTAGCCAGCTGACAAAAAATCCGTAATAATATGACAATTACATCCCTGACAAAAGATACAAAACTTGCATCACGCATTAATCGCGTGATCTGCAACCTCATTCATGAAAAAAGATCTCCTCATCTCCTCTCAGTAGCTTTATCAAAAAACCAGAAACTTGTCCAGATTCATCTTGAGAATCACATTTGCATGAAGTTGTTTCACCTTGAAGCTAAAACTTCATAGTTCATACTAATGTAGCATGAAGTTGTTTCATGTTGAAGTTAAAACTTCATGCTAATATAGCATGAAGTTGTTTCACATTGAAGCTAAAATTTCATGCTAATGCATGCTGAAGTTATTTATCATGCAGTCTACATTTTTGTCACGAGTTTTATCCAAAATTTCAGTCTAAACATGCTGAAGTTATTTAGTTTATTGACTAAAATTTCAGACTAAACATGCTTAAGTTTTTTAGTTCATTTGCTAAAATTTCAGACTAAACATGCTTAAGTTATTTAGTTTATTTGCTAAAATTTCAGACTAAACATGTTTAAGATTTTAGTTCATTTGCTAAAATTTCAGACTAAACATGCTTAAATTTTTTAGTTCATTTGCTAAAATTTCAGACTAAAGATGCTTAAGTTTTTGTCTTGCAGTATGTAATTTTCTAATGAGTTTTTGCTAATGCATGCTGAAGTTATTTAGTTCATTTGCTAAAACTTCAGATTAAACATGCTTAAGTTATTTAGTTCATTTGCTAAAACTTCAGACTAAACATGCTTAAGTTTTTTAGTTCATTTGCTAAAACTTCAGACTAAACATGCTTAAGTTTTTGTCTTGCAGCATGTAATTTTCTAATGAGTTTTTGCTAATGCATGCCGAAGTTATTTAATTCATTTTCTAAAATTTCATACCAAAACATGCTAAAGTTTTGTCATGAGTTTTATCCGAAATTTCAGTCTAAACAAGCTGAAATTTTTTAGTTCACTTGCTAAAACTTCAGTCTAAACATGCTTAAGTTTTTGTCTTGCAGTATTGTAATTTTCTAATTAGTTTTTTCTAATGCATGCTGAAGTTATTTAGTTCATTTGCCAAAATTTCATACCAAAACATGCTGAAGTTTTCCCCTGTAGTCTACAGTTTTGTCAATAGTCTTTTATTAAAAAAAGGCAAAATCGTCTTTTTAAAACGCTTTTAACAAAAAAATGGGTACGGATGCAAACGGAAAAACCAAACGGGTATAAGTTAAAGAGGGGTGACCAAATAGGGCGCCCCGTGAAATTTTTACAAAAACAACTACTCCGCAGGGGCGGCTCAAGAACATTCGGGGCCTAAAATCAAAGTTTAATATGGGACCTAAATTTTTTAAAAGAAGTTATAAGATTGTTTTTATTTGAAATCTATCTTCTAACTTTTTAAGATACAAAATTTTTAATAATCTTTTTTATAATGGATTTTTTCTAATAATTCCTTTTCAATTGATAATATAGCCAATTCATCATTTAATCTTTCTTGATAAATTGTTGATCTTAGATAAGATTTTATAGAGCAATAGAAGTATAGAACTACTGGAAGCTTAAAAGTATTGTTGAACACTTGAACTAATGAAATCTTGGAGAAAGAAGGCAAGTAAGAATATCAAAGAGAAAGACAGAAAATATGTAGGGGTTTCTGAAATACGGAGAGATTGGAAAGAAGAAAGATTGACTTGGAGAAATTAAGGAAAAGAGTATTTTCTTTTACATGTTATCTAATGAAGGAGTAAAAAGTGACAAATTGAAACGTTAGGAAAGCTATTCATCTACCCATTTTTAAGGAAATTAAGTTATTACTTTATTTATATATCTAAAAAAATTCTTTCTTTTTCTATTAAAAACTCTACTTTTATATTAAAAGTACTAAATATTTTTTAAAAAATACCTATAAACCTATTATTTTTAAAAAATGGGGCTCCCCAAATTTGGGGGCCTAAGGCACAAGTCTTACCTTCCATAACATTGGAGCCGGCCCTGCTACTCCGTCCGCCACAATTTATTGGATGTTGTTTGATTAGGTGTGGAGTTCAAGAAAAAGGACTTTTGAAACTATTAGTCTAAAACAAGTCATAAACATTTGTGTGGAATCATCTCTTAAAGGGTAAAATAGGAAGTTGAAAGCTAAATTATTTTTAAATATAAAAAAGTTTCATTCTTTTGGGGACAAACTAAAAAGGAAAAAGTATCACATAAATTGGGACAGAGGGATACCACTATACCTGCCAATTCCAAACTAGCGGGGATCGGATAAGTGAATCCTATATAATTGTTCTGCTTCCTTTGGTCCGATTTCGTTTCATTACTTAAATATTTGTGTTTTAGGACAAGTTAGGAATTGGGACTAACTTTATTAGCTAATCTTGCAAAAGTGATACTATGTTTACTTCTGTTCTCATTAATTTTTTCATCTTTAGCTTGACAGCTGTTACTTCCCTTCTGGAGAAGTATGCTATTGATCCAAAGCAAATTGGTCGGCTAGAGGTTGGAAGTGAAACAGTTATTGACAAGAGCAAATCCATCAAGACATTTTTAATGCAAATATTTGAGGTACTGGCTATTGCTTCTAGGCAACGTTGAATAATAAATAGTCTATTATGGTTTGTTCAAATGTGTGGCCAAGTGAGACTTAACTGCTAAGCCTTTCACGTATCTCAAAATACAATATTTGTTGCAGCCGAAGTTTTTTTCCTTATAAAAGAGAATATTTGTTGCAGCCAAGTATTATAAAAGATGTGAAATGTTTAAGACTTTAAGTCACTTATTATGCATGAAGTATGTCCTAGTCCTAGTTTCATCTTGGCCCTCAAATTTAGCCGATCCTTTGTTACCCTTATATATTGTCACCTAAGTGAAAAACACAAGTAGCTCCTCCAAAATGAGATTACTATTTGCTGTCACATTTATCCTTGGATAATAAAATGTTCATTGCACACATTTTTGCTTGTTTGTCTTTATTGACTTTCCTCTTCACTGCTAAAGCTTTACCTTATGCGTATAACATATGGTGATCTTTACTTATCCTGGTTCTGTACCATTTAAACAAACAGAAACATGGGAATACTGACATTGAAGGAGTTGACTCAACTAATGCCTGTTATGGGGGAACTGCTGCATTGTTCAACTGCGTAAATTGGGTGGAAAGCTCCTCGTGGGATGGCCGCTATGGACTTGTAGTATGCACAGACAGTGCGGTATGATCTTCATCTTAATGCATCTTACAACTTGCTTTTTGTCTAATGCTTTCCTTATTAGATACATAGTGTGAAATGCATTGTGCCTTTGCATGAGCTTTATTAACTTGTTCAAGAGCTTCTGTTCACAGGTCTATGCAGAGGGACCTGCTCGGCCCACTGGAGGAGCTGCAGCCATTGCTATGCTTGTGGGGCCTAATGCTCCTATAGTGTTTGAAAGCAAGATCAGGGCTAGCCATATGTCCCATGCCTATGATTTTTACAAGCCCATCCTTGACAGTGAATATCCAGTAATTCCCTTTTATCCCTGTTTGTCTTATTGATCATCAGTTTCATATGAATGTTTCAAAGTTCTATTTTGCTCCAAGTGTTGGGTTAAATTTGTGTTGATATTTTGAGGTAGTGTGTATTGAAAGTGATATAACTTGATGGAATTTTATGAAAGGTACCACTTGCTGATACCTTAAACTCTATTTTTTGGCTCTTATGGAAATTGGATGAATATTTTATCAGGAAAAAATTTGTTGCATGACAATCTGTACGCTTTCAGTATCTCTTATCAATTCCTTATTGTACCAAAGTTGTGCACGTTGCATCATCACTGTTGAAGCTTCAGAATTTCTCATCTGCTCTGTATGATGTTAATTGTGTTGCAGGTGGTTGATGGTAAGCTTTCACAAACCTGTTATCTCATGGCACTTGATTCTTGCTACAAGAGTTTATGCAACAAGTAAGGCCCCGATTGATGTGTCTATATATTTGAAGTTGAGACTTCTTAACTAGTATCATCTTTTAGTGACCTTTTACTTCCATGTTTTAGATATGAGAAATTGGAAGGCAAGCAATTCTCAATGGCTGATGCAGCCTACTTTGTCTTCCATTCACCGTACAACAAGGTAGCTTATGAGCCCCATACAGATTCATAATTTTTTCTACTTCTCTAAATAAAGTGATTTAACATTTATCTGAATCTTTTTTTTAATCTTGCAGCTCGTGCAGAAGAGCTTTGGTCGATTGCTGTTCAACGACTTTCTAAGGAATGCTAGGTGTGTTACAAATCTTCTGTTACAAAGGAATCTTCTTATTCTTTAAAGGAATTCTTTGGACTAATCATTCCGATTTCTGCATTTGCAGCTTTGTTGATGAGTCTGCCAAACAAATCCTGGCTCCCTTTGAATCCTTAACCGGTGATGAAAGCTACCAAAGCCGTGATCTTGAGAAGGTTCACTAACAATTTCCTACTCTTTCTTAAATATTTCTTTGTTTTACAAGTGATCTCCTGCGATTGTCTTCCAGTACTTCACTCAAAATGATGAAATGAGTCTTAAGTAGGATAAATAACTCGAAGACTGAACTGAAAATGGATTTTTATTATGCATATTACAGGCATCCCAGCAAGTTGCTAAACCGTTTTATGACGAGAAGGTGCAACCTACCACATTGATACCAAAACAAGTTGGCAACATGTACACCGCGTCTCTCTATGCTGCTTTTGCATCCCTCATTCACAATAAGCACAACATATTGGTAAATACAAGTTACTTTTCTTCTTTTGTTCCATTTGCTTGTTCATGTCCTGTATCTACATTTTTCTTCCAGTTTCTGAATCATTTTGTTACCTCAGGCTGGTCAGAGGGTAATCATGTTCTCCTATGGGAGTGGATTGACTGCAACAATGTTTTCACTAAAGTTTAACGAAGGTCAACATCCTTTTAGTTTGTCAAACATCGCAAGTGTGATGAATGTTGCAGAGAAGTTGAAATCGAGACACGAGGTATGCTAAATTTTGATCTACAACTCAATCGTGGATTTGGGCTCCATCATTGACTTTATTTACGCTTAGATATCCAAGCAGCTGTTGGTGATTTTTTGTTGTATTATCTCTCTTTTTTCATCATAACCATGACTGACAATAACATCTTGTGCAGTTCACTCCTGAAAAATTCGTCGAAATAATGAAACTAATGGAGCACAGATATGGTGCCAAGGACTTTGTGACCAGCAAGGATTGCAGCCTTCTCGCACCAGGAACCTACTACCTAACAGAGGTTGATTCCAAGTACAGAAGATTTTATGCACAGAAGGCTCCCGAACATGGACTGGTCAATGGACACTGAACAACGTTCTTGCACGGTGTAAGGCCATGTAGTTGGTTCGTGCTCTTTTAGTTCTTGTCAGCGCATAGAAGAATAACTAGTGCGTCCGCAGATTTGATTGTTATTACTAGTTTCTTTTCCAGAATAGATCCTATGCCTTTGTTTTTTTTAATTCTCAACGAATTCTTGTGTTCAGTGTCAACCTGTTTGTGAAATTATTGTAGATGATTGTAGAAGTCATCAAACCTAGTCTTGATTGAAATTCATTAATTTTCTCACCTGTGCCTTGATAAACTGATGTGCTTATGAGAAAGATCATAATTTAATGGAGTATTGCGATTGCACAAGGGCAACCTATTTTAGTAAGGGATTATTTGGTTCACATGTTATTTATGCAGGGATTATATATAATGTAAGAATGGTTTATGTTGTGATTAATAATGAAGTGATTGTTCTACATGAATACTTATTGTGAAATGACATTTTTGTTTTAAAGTAGTTTAATCCATGCATTGCTAATATCTATATTCTTATTATACATAAGTTTCCACATAACTTAATGTATGTATGTATGTATTATTAAAACCACAGACCAAATGTTGCATATCCGATACCATCAACCAAACTAGGTGCAAGTTATTAACAGCTGCGAGTCAGCCGCCATGGCTTAAAAGTCTCAAAACGTGATTTTCAGTTCGAAAACTACTTGAAGTTGCCTCCATTAAGCTTTTTAATTTGTGTGATTTCTTGCACTTTTTCCTTCTTATTTTGATAGTAAAGTTGAAGTTCACTAAGTTGGTGAAAGAAAAAAAAAACACATGAAAGAACTTTTCTTCCGTTTTTCAAAATAAAAGAATTTCAATTAATGCAAGTTGGACCTTTAAAATATTCCATATGTGTTCTTCAATTTAGAGGTGGACGACTTAAATATTCCCTTCTAATACATCCTATTATTTGACAATTAATTTCCTTTTTTGGCCATACGAAAAGTACTTTTAATATTAAAATAAATTTGATTTTAAAAGCTTGGCTTGAACTTACACTTGTGGAGGGAGAGGTTTGGTTTTCCATTTGGCCATTTCCCCTCCCTTCCCCACATTGATTCTGGTTGAAACTCCACTTTGGTGGCTTGAATTAGTCACTATTAGCTAAGCACAAAGTTTAAAGAAAGAAACTATTGAAATTTGTGACTTAGAACAATATTTGTGTGATAAATGAAAAGTTTAAAGTTAAATTATTTTTAAATATGAAAAGATATAATCAATGTTTTGAACAAACTAAAAAGGATAATGTATAGTATAAAAGGGGACGGAGGAGTACATGGCTTATGCACATGCCAGATAAGCTGAACTTTCTCTTTGTACCTTGCTTCTTAGTGTCAATCATTATCTTTTGCAATATCAGTATTCTGAAACTAAAATTGTCATTTTAGAGCTTTAGCCTGGAATCATAGCTCTTCATTCATAAAAATAATCATTTTACCACTAACAAATTAAATCAATTAATATGAATGTAGCGAACCTTTTGTTGGGGAAACGTTAATTTCAGTGTAAAAGGAGGTGCAGAAAACATCTAATTTGAGTGTGATTTCCCTATTATCATATTTATGATATTGCTGCCAAAAAAGAAAAAGTCAATCCCCAATCCCCAGAACTCTGAAAATCATAAAATAAAAAAACTCGCAGATACAAAAAAAGATGGAAAATTTGCGACATTATAAGAAAAACAAAACTGTAATTGAAATACGAAAACTGTCAAGAAAACCGAAGCATAATGAAGCAAGCAGAAAGCTTAATCAAAGCATAAAGTAAACTTGTAAAGCGTGTGATTACAAAAAAGTAGGCCTGCATTTTTTCTTTCAAAAAATTGTTTAAATCCGCCTCGCCCTCACTCTCCCGCCCCATTGTCATCTCTATTCAGTGGAGTACGCAAAACATGATGTTTTATTGACAAAATGAACCAATAAGTAAATCACTATAATAAATAAATTATATTAATAATAATTAATTCAAAAACATTAATGTAATTGTCATTAGTGACAATCCAAAGAGAAGGAAAAAGAAAGCCAAAAAAAATGAGCTAATTCCTCTTTCATAGTACATGGACGACGACAAGTGAGACTTGCTCAGTTGGTAAAAGCACCTCCACGCACGATCGTTAGGTCATGAGTTTGAGTCACGCTGGAGTGGAAGTGTGAAAACACTTTAGATCCTCCTAATTCGGGAGTGATTTAAAAAAAAAAAAAAAAAAGTACCTGGATCCAGTTGGATCACGAGAACATCCTTGTCAAATTTTGTCATCTGAAACTACATGTACGATTTTTATATTTTCACATATCATTTATGTATATATATTTAGTGACTTTTCTTGACGAACTGTATCTGTCACTGCTTCGGTCAATGTGAATTTGCAGTACTTGCAGATGTGTATCTAATATCTGTATCTAGTGTTCCAACATATGGCCAAATGAGACTTAACTGCTAAGCCTTTGTGTCACTTATTCTGCAGTGAAGTTTCGTCCTCCTTTCATCTTGGGCCTCAAATTTGCTTTGTTACATGTCATGCACCTATATTGCTCTATTTCAGATAGTACAGGCCAAAATTTGACCCTTTCCCATATTTAAAATAGTGATTGAAGCCTTTAAGTAGGATAAATAGTTCTGATACTGAAAATGTTTTTTTCTCATGCAATCAACCACATTGATACCAAAACAAGTTGGTAAACTGTTTGCCTGGTTAATACAGGCATCCCAACAAGTTGCTAAACCGTTTTATGATGAGAAGGTTCAGCCTACAATATTGATACCAAAACAAGTTGGCAACACTACTTTCGCATCCCTCCTTCACAATAAGCATGAAACATTGCTAAATACAAGTTACTTTTCTTATTTTGGTTCTTTCATAATATATATATGTTTCTGAATCATTTTTTTAGCTCAGGCTGGTCAGCCGGGTAATCATGTTCTCCTATGGGGGTGGATTGACTGCAATAATGTTTTCGCTATAACTTAATGAAGGTCAACATCCTTTTAGTTTGTCAAACATTACTGATCATGTTTATTTAAGCTAGATATCCAAGCAGCTATTGGTGATTTTATTGTAACATTCAAATCTTTTCAGAATCCACCTCTTTTTCATCATAACCATGACTGACAAATAACATTTTGAGCAGTTCACTCCTGAAGAATTAGACACTATACTTGAACTTTATGAGTCCAGAAGAAATTTTGACATAAAAAACGACTATTGGAGTGGTATGCCTGGCAACCTTCTAGCACCAGGAGCCTACAGTGGCGAAGCCACATGGTCATAAGGTCCTTCGTCGAAAAATTGCACTGTGTACATAGGTAAAATATTACGTTTTACATGTATATAACACATATTGAACACCCTTTGTCGGAAATATTTTTCACTTCTTTTAAATTTGAACACCCTTGGAAAAATTCCTAGCTTCGTCATTGGGAGCCTGCTACCTAAGAGGGGTTGATTCCGAGTATAGAAGATTTTATGACAAGAAGACTCCCGAGATTGAACAGTACATAGAAGAAAGCAGTGAGCGCGCCTGCAGTTTTTTTAAATGTAACATAGTACTCCTATTTCTTGGTAAAGAAAATTTTTTGGCAACATTTACATGCTAGTTTTTGTTTCAAAAAACAAAGCCTAATTTATCTTCCTTGTGCACCTCAGTATTTGTATCACTACATTATACGGATCTTTCATTTGTTTTGACCTTACTCATTTATAGGTACTTCATATGACTTCTTTCAAATGTATGAAACTTTTTAAAGATTTGTATGTATTCATACTGAATATCTACCCATCCTAGTATAACATATGAACTTGCCTTATCCATAAGACTTGGGTATCTCAAACGTATTATTTTTAGGTTAATTATTCATATTCTGAAAGTCACGTGCAAGTTGGTCATGGACACGAGCCATACACATACTGGGACCACTGAAAAGTTCACACTTTCATGGCCCCACACAATCCATACCCCACAGGCCCACACAACGTATGTATATATCGTGGCATCGACTTATTTGTGGTGGTCCAACAGTAACAAAATGGCCCACCATCAAATTTTAGCCGTCGAGTGTGTCTTCCTCTGGGTCCAACGACTGTGTCTTAAGGCATAAAGTAGAGCCCACTATCCGTTGCCAGTGGACCACTTCAGGGCTTGAGCCCTAATAGAGCCCACTAAAATTACTAGAGAAATGTATATTTCTTGGTGTTTTTAAAAATAATAATCAATAATATATTATATATATATGTGTGTGTGTATTGTATACATAATTTATATATTTTATATATTTTTTTGGCTATCAAATATAATTAATTTTGATCGACAGATCAATTTTGTATACAAGGGGTGGGGAGATCGATGAAGATATCACCCATCGTATTGGGGTAGGATGGATGAAATAGGGACTTGCTTCCGGTATTTTGTGTGATAAGAAGGTGCCAGCAAAACTTAAAAGTAAGTTCTACATAGTGGTGGTCACGCCGACTATGTTGTATGGGGGCCCAGTCAAGAGCTCCCATGTCCAGAAGATGAAGGTAGCATAAATGAAGATGTTAAGATGGATGTGCGGGCACACAAGGTTAGATAGGATTAGAAATGAAGTTATTCGGTACAAGTTGGGTGTGGCTCCTACTAAGGACAAGATACAGGAAGCGAGGCTTAGATAATTTGGACATGTTAGGAGAAGGAGCACAGACGCTCCGGTCAGGAGGTGTGAGAGGTTGACATTGGAGGGCCTAAGGAGATAGAGTTAGGTCGAAGAAGAATTGGGGAGAGGTGATTAGGCAAGACATTGCGCAGTTGCAACTGACCGAGGACATGACCCTTAATAGGAAGGTGTGAAGGTCGAAGATTAGGATAGTAGATTAGTTAGTTTAGTGTTCTCCTTATCATACCGATAGTATTAGTACGTACTTTTCGTATTCTGTTGGTATTAGATTTCTATGACTACATGTCGTTTCTTTCATTTCGGCCATCTTACTATCCGATTGTTATTTATGCTACTTTTACATGACTTCTCGTTGTTGCGCTTCTTGTTTTCTCTTTATTAATGTGGTGTTTATGCTTCCCTGACCGAAGGTCTATTAGAAACATCTTCTCTATCTCCATAAAGGGGTAAGGCTGCGCACGCATACTACCTTCCCCTGACTCCACTGCGTAAGACTATATTGGGTTTGTTATAGTTGTTGTACCCAAATCACGAGTCCAGAACCTATTTGTGGTTCTTTTTGACAAAAAGAACGGAAATGCGTATAAAAAAAGAGTTACCTAACTATGTATAACGCTCTTTTAAAGAGCGTTATACCTTAACAAACGTTTTGGATGTTAAGGTATAACGCTCTTTAAAAGAGCGTTATACATATATAACGCTCTTAACAATGCATAGCGTGGTGTATAAATGCGCTATATATATAGCGTTGTTATATATCGCACTATATATAGATAAAAACGGTCCCCTCCCTTCTTCCCCATGATTAAAACCAGCCCCCTTCCCCCAAATCACGAGTCCAGAACCTATTTGTGGTTTGCTTGTTTCGGACTCAAATTTTCAATTTATCAACTTTCCGAAAAACATAAATCGAGGTATTCCGATTTAGTTTATGTCGAAACTCGTATAAATAATGCATATTAGTTGTTTTGAATGTGTTTCCATGTTATTTTGTATTTTTTTTGCGATTAAACTAGTATATTATTTTTATCTAGACTAAGATATTAGTGTTCTAAAAATATATGTAAAAATTGAGAAATCATTATTATTTGTTAATAAAAATATTTAATAAATTTCCTTTACTTTTTTATATATATTTTCGTGAATATTTTGTGATTAAATTTATTGTTGTTTTTATCTAGTTTAGATTATCTATTTGCTTAAAGTCTAGTAATATAGTGCCCTTTTAGCGTAGTAAAATGTAGAGCCTTTTAGCGTAGTATCCCTGTAGTTTAAGTATCTCTTATATTGATAGATCAAACACAAACTCTGTCCAATTTACAAAAATTAATTATTTAATTTATAAAACAAACATATAAAATTATGAAACTCAAATGTAAAATATTAAAATTGACACACATAAGAATTCAGGATAGCTTGGTGCTACTGGACCTCAAATATTGAGTCTGAAATCCATAGATATATACTCTATCTAATTAAATATTGTATAATTATAAAAATTAATTATTTAATTTACAAAACAAACAATATAAAATTATGAAACTAACATGTAAAATAATAAAACTAATACATACAAGAATTCAGGATAGCTTGGTGCTACTGGGACTCAAATATCGAGCCTGGAACCCATATGTGAATATTCTGTCCAATTAAATATTGTATAATTATAAAAATTAATTATTTAATTTACAAAACAAACATACAAAATTATAAAACTAACATATAAAATAATAAAACTAACACATACAAGAATTCAGGATAGCTTGGTGCTACTGGGCCTCAAATATTGAGCCTTGAACCCATAAGTGAATACTTTGTCCAATTAAATATTGTATAATTATAAAAAATTAATTATTTAATTTACAAAACAACATATAAAATTATGAAACTAACATGTAAATTAATAAAACTAACACATACAGAAATTCAGGATAGCTTGGTGCTATTGTGCCTCAAATATCGAGCCTGAACCCATATGTGAATACTTTGTCCAATTAAATATTGTATAATTATAAAAAAATAATTATTTAATTTACAAAATAAACATACAAAATTATGAAACTAACATGTAAAATAATAAAATTGACACATACAAGAATTCAGGATAGCTTGGTGCTACTAGGCCTCAAATATCGAGCCTGGAACCCATATGTTAATACTCTGTCCAATTAAATATTGTATAATTATAAAAATTAATTATTTAATTTATAGAACAAATATACAAAATTATGAAAACTAACATGTAAAATAATAAAATTGACACATACAAGAATTCAGGATAGCTTGGTGCTACTGGGCCTCAAATATCGAGCCTGAAACCCATAGATATATACTCTGTCCAATTAAATATTGTATAACTATTAAAATTAATTATTTAATTTACAGAACAAACATATAATTAATGTTGTTTAATTTACAGTAGACGACATGGACGTGCCACCTATGCATCCCGGACCTTTCTGCGATGAGCTATTAGTGTTACAGGGCGATCATAGGGTCGCCCATGTATGGGAGGATAGTTACTGGCCCAGACTCTCCGCGACAGGAGAGTGGACGACATGTGAGATTTTATGAAGGACAGAGATCTCCACCCCCGTGTAGTCTAGCGCCTGCGGGTTACGGGCTTCTATAGGAATTTGGAGATCGGGCGGTTGCAGCTCGACTGGTCTTTGGTCACGGCCCTGATAGAGCGGTGGCGACCGGAGACGCACACATTCCACCTTCCCATTGGCGAGGCCACCATCACGCTGCAGGACGTGAAGGTTTTATATGGGTTGCATGTTGATGGACTGCCTGTTGCACTGCCTCGGGCCATAAGAGAGATGACGCGTGGGCAACATTTGGACATGCTGCAGCAGCTCAGTGGTTTCAGGCCACAGGATGAGACTGCACACTCAGGGGCTAGTCGCATGAGTTTAACAGCTATTCGACAATATTTGGAGATATTGTACCCCGACATCACTGGCGAAACAGATGATCTTCATATTCACCGGTATACGAGGTTGCTGCTGCTCCTTATGTTTGGAGGGGTCTTGTTCCCGAATACTTCGGGGAACCTAGTTAGCTTGAGATTTCTTCATCATCTTCAGCGGCTAGATGATTTACCTCAGTACATCTGGGGTGCTGCTGTTCTCGCCTACTTGTACAAGCAGATGTGTCGGGCGAGCATGGGGACCCAACATGACGTATGTGGATTTTTGCCGCTGCTACAGGTGACAACATATTCGAATACTCTATTCATTATAACATATCTAGTAAAACTTTATCTTAAATTTTACGTCAACTTTGTATGTTAGGTTTGGGCCTGGGAGCGGTTCCTGCAGTTGCAGCCACCTTTACCACCATTACCTCCGGATGTACCACCTCCATTTCTCCCTCTAGCTAGGAGGTGGGTTCTCCGGCGGGGATACGTACATATCTACGAGGCTCGACATAATCTCCCCATTTGCAGGGATTTGTTGGATATGCTGGAGGGCGCACAGGTAAATGTATACCTAAGTTTACTTGGTATAGCTTCACATGTGTTGCGCATACTCACATTTTCTATTGTTATTTAATAGTTCATCTGGACGCCATACAATGATGACTTGATAGGTGGCCTTCCCGATTATTGCTCGGCCGGCCGACTGATTTGGAGCACTTCCGTCCCGCTGATGTGCCTCGATATTGTGGATCATCATGCCACGGAACGGGTACTTCGCCAGTTTGGCCGTCCGCAGCTTGTACCGAGAGCGCCCACATGGGAGCCCACACATTATCAGCGGGATGATATTTCCAGGGTGGACGATGCATATGTGGCATGGCTAGAGGCGCAGGTCGATACTTGGGACCAATGAGCTGACATGATTCAGCCCCCCCCCCCACAGAGCCAGACGGATACTATTCATAAGTATATGCCCTGGTACCGGCGTGTTACCCGACTTTTCGTCGGGAATTCCATTCATCGAGCTGGCGGTCGGTAGGTTCCATACGCCGGGCGGCACGAGGCCCTGGTATGTTTTCTGGTATTATTACTTATATAAATGTAACATAGTGTTCTGTAGTTTATATTTTATACGTTGTGCAGGCTATTGGCCTACATATAGTCTACCAGATGGGATTGCAAATATAGCAACATGCCGGCGAGGGAGCGGCCTCTTTGCACGATTATGGCCGGCAGGTTGCCGAGGTAGCTGCCCGGACACTGCAGTGAGCTCGAGAGGATCAGCGCTTAGGACACAACCCTGCTTATATGGCGCCAGAGCAGTACCAGCGAGGTAGGGGTGCCCCACGAGGTAGGGCTGCCCCACGGGGTCGTGGTGGGCGGCGATGAGGTGGTCCCCAGCAAGGGGGCGTTGAGGCCCCTGTTGATGATGTTGATGCTGATCTGCCGGATGACCTTCATGAGCCGGACGAGTATCCCAGCAGCATGCAGTCATTCAGCCTTGGGCTGTAGCTCACTCCAAGGACTTCGCAGGTGACTCCATTAGGTCCATTATTGATCACGGGCACGAACATTATCGGAGAGCATTGGGATGCATACTTCCCAGGCCCATCGACCGCTGCTGAGGATCGGCCGACCCGAGATGTGGATAGTGGGCGCCGACTGCGTTATGGCTCATCATCGAGGGTGCTAGGGAGCTTTTACAGGCGCAAGTATGTTTTTATTAGTATTTACTTTAAATTTGTTTTCTTTTCTCATTTATTTTTCATAAATAACTTTATTAATTTTCTTATTAAGGCTTCATCCTCGCCCGTCACGGAGGCCG
Organism: Nicotiana tabacum; assembly: GCF_000715075.1. Lineage (NCBI taxonomy): Eukaryota > Viridiplantae > Streptophyta > Magnoliopsida > Solanales > Solanaceae > Nicotiana > Nicotiana tabacum. The sequence goes on along the minus strand of NC_134102.1, from coordinate 128,850,938 downwards.
CTTTGTGCGATGTTGACCTGGCTGCGACGGATGATTATATTCAGGAGCCCGACGAGATCCTGGTAAGACAATTTAAATTGTTATGACTTAATATATATTTTCCTATACTGAGCTGACTTATTCTTCTGTAGGTTACTACTAGACCGACGACCCATTTTACCGATCCTGCCAGCACTACTGATGATCACGTTGCAGCGCATACTGCTATAAAAAGACGACGAGATGAGGATGATCCTGATAGCGTAGCCAGGCGGGATGGGATGCGCCTCAGCCCAGCGGCTGCATTGAAGCGCACAGGTTGTGGAACACATTGATTTTTATTTTTATTTTTATTTTTATATTTGATGTAAATAATAGCAATAATTTTTATTGTTTTCGTTATTTGCGCATTATGTATATATTTTCCGGGTTCTTCATTATTTTAATACTGCAACACAAACACAAACACAAATTCAAACACAAATACAACAACTTAACATAATTTAAGTTCGGCACACATAATGAAAATACATGACATGGAAAGAATAAAGATAAAATACAACACTCAACACATACATTGGTTTGTTTAATCAACTATTCTCTTCTTCAACCACTCAAATTGATCCAACAACTTATTTTTTTCTTCTTCTACCTCTTTTAGTTTCACCTTCAATGCCGTAATTTTTCGTTTATACATAACCTCATCACGTTCATATCTTTTGTTCAAATCATGAATATACTGCAAAGTTTGTTTGTAGCATTCCTGCTTACAGGGTTCATCAATCCATACCTCAAAATTGCAAATAGGTTCGTCGGGAATCCTATAAAACTTGTTCACACATATCCAGTATAGGCGCCCAACTTCACCATCATCCCAACAATCCGTCATCTTACATTGTTTGTTGCACTGATACCTTGGTACATAAAGGCGTTCAGACATTTGTTAAAGCAAAAAAAAAAAACCTGCTTTTATGGAGAGTTTTGCTATTGGTTATTGTTAAGTGCAGAAAATAACTAGAATGCGTCCATTATTTATAGGCAAGACAACACACATAACGTAATATTTAACCGCGCTATGCTAACACATAACGTAGTATTTAACCGCGCTATGCTTCGCGTGTTAAAGATTCTTTCGGATATAAAATAACTTTTTCGCAGGCGGACAGCTTTTCAATTCAACAAGACAACACATATAACGTAGTATTTAACCGCGCTATGCTTCGTGTGTTAAAGATTATTTCGGATACAAAATAACTTTTTTGCAGGCGGGCAGTTTTTCAGTTCGACAAGACAACACACATAACGTAGTATTTAACCACGCTATGCTAACACATAATGTAGTATTTAACCGCTCTATATATATTCAATAAGATTTAATAACAAGGGAAACATAATTTTATTTGATACATCTTGCAACATAAACAAGTACATACACTTATTATAACTATATTACGAAACCCAGTTACTACGTGTATCCTTGATAGTTACATTAGTAGAACTCCCACCAGGAGCTGGATTACCACCGCCACCCAAACCAGCCGAAGGACATTTTTAATGGTCATGTCCTGTTTGTGAGCATATACCACATTTGCGCGCATAAACGGTATCACTAATATCCATTTGATTTTGTATACGCATTCTCTTCTGCACCTATATTCAACGCAAAAATTCCTTGTTACACACCATTTTAAATGGTTCCGGTGGCCAATAATGCTCAGCACCCACTGGCTACAACTGCCCACTATATGTGTTTAAGTATGCAACAACACTATATTGTTTATCAACGTAGTTGGTTGGCCCTAAACAAACATGTTGAAAGCATTTGATGGTATGTGAGCACGACATATGGTAAATGGACCATTTCCCACAAGAGCATAACCTTGTAGATTCATTTATGGTATGTACATTATTCCCCCGGTTTTGATGGATAGCAGTGCGAACTTCAAAAATATTTATGTCCTAATCATACTATAAAAATGAATGCCAATGTGCTCACCGCCTGTATTTCTCAAATCTCTTCATCGGCAGTGGCATAAATTCAACACCTATTTCCATAAATAACGTTGCAGCCCTTTCAACAAACCTCTCCACCATCTGCTTGAACGATATACGCACTATGGCAGTGACAGGCAATCCTCTTGCCGACATCAATAACCCATTGAAAGACTGTGACACATTTGTAGTCAGAACTCCCCATCTTCTTCCACCATCCGCATGCAAAGTCCACTTGTCAAACTCATGTCGCATCAACCAACGATAGGCTCTCTCGTCTTCCTGCCTGATAGATTCCATGTGCCTCTGGAATTTATGCTCTTGGTGGTATGTTACTGCCATCCACATCAAATCATGCATATCCTTGTTGGGATGTGCCTTCTGGAAATTGGCCTTCAGGTGTCTCACACAGTAACAGTGGTAGGCATAAAGTTCTTGCCATGCAGGTAAATTCTCTACAGAACTTAAGATACCACCATGCCGATAAGATAATAGACAAATACCGGAACGTTGTTTGACGACGTGCTCTTTCAAATGGTTCAAAAATAACGTCCACGTCTCTTGGCTTTCATTGGCACAAATAGCAAAAGCTAGAGGAAATATTTGTCCATTAGCATCTACTGCAATGGCGATCAACAACTTGATATCATACTTTCCATAGACATGAGTGCCGTCTATGGATATTACCGGCCGGCAATGCGGAAAATCATCAATTGCTGGTTTAAATGCCCAGAACACGTAATTGAATATATATTCTGGTCTTTCCGGACTCCGCTCAAGCTTCCATTCAACAACCGTCCCGGGGTTAAAGTGTTGCAGTGCTATATACCTGGGTAGAGCTGCAAATGACTTATCCTAGTTACCATAAACAATTTCAAACGTACGTTTGCGCCCGAGAAATGCCTTTCTTTTGGATATTGTATGGCCATATTCCTGGTGGACTGATGTAATGCACTCTTTGATTCTATACCTTATGGACGCTTGAAGGTGTGGAATGAGGACAAGAGGAATCAAGTCAATATCCAAGTTGTAGTGATTCCCATTAAATGTGTCTATTTCACATGTGTGAGTGGGAATATATTTACCCACTTTCCACAGACCTGTGTTCTTCTTGCTCCCACGGAGCATCTAAAGACAACCCGTAAACTATCTGTGGCAAACAACCTTGTATACATTCGGACTTGACTACGATACCGTCATCTCACGACACTCTTTTACCCTGTACATTTTTGCCGCCCTGCTTAGGCGCGCTTTATCAGGAAAAAGCATGCCCTTTGCCAGCACCGTTGGTCTAGAATCATCCCATATTGTTGTCCGAATTTCATCAAAATCCCTTGTGAGAGCATCCACATCCGGCATACTTGGCAAATGATCTAGGTAGGGAATCTTCCTTGAATGAAACGACACTTGGGACTCGTACACTCTTGGTCTAACGGGGGGTGGGGCATACTCCCTCGTCAAATCAGGTCCTTCATTCTCTTCCTCCTCATCACCATCCTCATGAGGAAAAGGTGTGTCATCTTCGGAATCATCGGCATTGTTGTCATAATCACTGTTCTCTTCCTCACTCTGTGCATCTGCCAGATCCCGATTTAATATGTCATCTTCGGGCAATTGAGTCAGGACAGGTGGTTCAACTTGCTCGTTTTCACTGCACAAACAACAAAATAATAAGCTACTCAAATTAATAAATACTTTCCATATAGCTGTATCACTTCACTTACAAGTCGTAATATGTTGGCATTCCTTGATGAGCATTATCCTGTTGGTGATGACTCCCGGATGGACCACCATGATCTAACACACCAGAACTACGCATATTCCAACTGGGCATGGGTTCATAACTTATAAAAGTCATATCTGGCCGGTACCGCCTGTGGAATATATGAGTGTTAATGCAAATTCAATACAACAAAAATATACATTGTAACACTAAGAAAAATTGAAGTTTACCACTCGTCTTGTGGATTATATAAAGCAGGAGAGAAATTATTTCCTCGCTCCTCATTTTCCCGTGGTGATAAGTTTAAATCAGGCCAAACTCTTTCAGCCGGAACCTGTCCGGCAAAAACTGCTCCAGAATAATCACCCGACGACTGAGGGTTATCCCTACTATGCTCAACCTCATTATTGCGAACGTCTTCGACCTTGACGTACATTTCCAACATTTTTATCACAAGAAATTTCCGGTATTCATCCAGAGTCCTCAAAAAATCCCTCAAAGTTTCGTCATCATTGATGTTAAACTCAACGTAACAAGCAACCTCTTGCGGAGTGACGGAATACGGATATCTTCCGGTTACTTTAAGGTTCACCGAACGTTTTCTCACACTCATTTTTTTACATAACAACGATACCAATATATCGTACTCCATTGTAAGTGACAACTTAATATGACACTGTGGAGATAAACTATAGCTCACAGAGTTATTCGCCACCACAACCTCACCCCCCCCCCCCCCCAAATATAATAAAACCCTTACTTTTCGCTCTTCAGACATTATGAAAGAATGCTTGAGAATTTAACAAAAAGAAAAATTTTAACAGGAGTTACGAATATTTTTGAATGGATTTTTGTAAAATCCTAACGCCTTTAAATAAGGCAATGCCTAGCTCGGGGGCTGATTTTTTTTAGGTATAGCGCTCTTTTAAAGGGCGCTATACCCATTTGAATTATTGTTATGTCAGTTAAATGCAGGAGACTTATTGGTGGGCCCACAAAACAGGTATATCACTCTTTAAAAAAGCGTTATACATATAACGCCTTTAATAACAACGTTATAGATGTATAACGTTTTTTTATAGAGCGTTATACCTTAACGTCCAAAACATCCGTTAATATATAACGCTCTTTAAAAGAACGTCATACATAGATAAGTTATTTTTTTTTATACTTATTTCCATCCTACATGACAAAAAAAACAGCATTTAAGTTCGGGACTCCCCAAATTACCACCTCAGTCACCCAGCTTAATGGTGATGGGCCATACTCCTAAAATATGACATATGATTTGAGCGGCCTTCTACGTAAAACGGCCCCACATACCCTGAAGCAATCGCCCACGCGCCCTGGTCCCATTTCATCCCTTGACCCCAATCCCACCTATCTCTCACAAACCTATCTTTTGTGTCAAAATTTTAAACTTTAACATTCTTATTTTCTTCTTATTATAAATTGAGATAAGATATTATAAACCATTGGATATACAAAAATTGTCGTACGTTATGAATATTCAACTAATTAGTCAAGTGAATAGTAATAGATCTGATGATCAATTGACCTGATCTCGTCTTTGATAATCCGCTTGAGGAGAGTTACACAACTCAGGACCAACTCATAAGCAATGGATTCATTTGAATTTAGTATTTTGGATAGAAGGTATAGATATATATATATGTAAACAGTCGGTAAAGTTTCAAAAAAATTTACATTTGAACATATAATTTAATAAATATAATGAGTTTTAAGTTATGAATTTTAAAGGTCGAACTCTGTCTTTCGGAAATAACCTCTCTATCCCTCGGGGTAAAGGTAAGGTCTGCGTACACACTATCCTCTCATGTCTTTCACTGGATCTGAGTACACACTACTCTGTCTTTCACTGAGTCGTTATTGTTGTTGTAATTTAAATTTAAATTTTGAATTCATCTCTACACAACTCTACTATATTGTAATAGTTTATCTTCAAGAATTGATAAGAAACACATGATAAATAAAAGTAACTTCTTATTTTTACTCCATTTCTTAACTTAAATAGACAAAATAGTGAGCTTCCTTTCTTCCTACTCTATCAGGAGTACTAAAAAAAATGTCACTTTGTTGAAGAAACACTGCAGTCTACAGCCCATCCACGTTATACTTCTTAGCAGATAATTCTTCTCGAATGTCTTGAATTTAATTAGTGTTGTTTGGTTGGCAAATACGTTATACCAGAATTATAATATATGAGTTAAACAAAAAATTATTTAGTTGATGTATTTTTATTGATAAATATTTAATTTAGTGGATCAAAATAAGATATACAATATATATGTGTGCGGTTTAAACTAAATAAATTTGGATAAAATTTTATTTTTAATTTTAACATTGATTTTCTTAGAAGACTTGGGAGAAATTCAAAATTAGCCTAATTTACAACTTCTAATCGAAAATTAGCCACTGTTTTAAATTAATCGAAATTTAGCTATTTTTTCACGCGGTAATAAAATCTGGACAAAAATAACTAAGTTAAAATCTGAAAAAATTTCAGCATAATATGTTGGAGTTCGAACTTTTTACATATGGAATTCCAGCATAATGTGCTGGAGTTCAACATATCATGTATGTGAATTCCAACATAATACGCTGGAATTTGAATTTTTACAAGTTAAAACTCCAGCATAATATGTTGGAATTCGCATACGTCTTTTAAGTTTGAACTCCAGCACAATTGCTGGAGTCTTTAAAGTTTAAGCTCTTGTACAATGTGCTAGAGTTTTATACGCAAGAGTTTCATAATTCAGTATATTAAGCTGGATTTTTTCGTGTTCGCTAAGGGTATTTTTATCCATATTTTATCTCCGTATAAAATATTTAGTAACTATTTTTCAATGACTTTATAAATATTAACTATTTTTCAAATCAGTCCGAAAAATGACTAGCACATCCTATTTTGACGACAAACTTTGGAGAAGAGCAATGTGTATCATTTGATTATTCTAGAGATTAGCAATTTAGAAATTGTTATGCAACATAGATTGTAATATAAAAAATAATATTATAATTGCGATATATACAAACAATAGATTGATTGATCTAGAGGTGTGTTTAACGTGAGGAAAGAGAAGACTTGGTTTGCATATTTGATCCAGAAGCTTCTATTTTGGTGGAGTTTGACCCACTAGAAGATGTGGGCCGTGGGCCACACCCACCACCCATGGATACCACTCACACAAACCCAAGCTGATCCAAATTAAAAAAAAAAACGGACCCCACCCTTCTGAAGTCTTAATCCACTTTACACGTGCGATACTCACGTACACGTCTCCAACATTAACCACTAATTACTGCACTTAAACCAGTCTTTTTCAGAACTCACTTTATAATTATGCTCATTTCCCGAAACTAGATCTAGGTCGCACTAAGTTTTATTAAATTTAAAATACATCGTTCCTCTTATATAGCACAATCTGATTAATCTTAAAAATTAGAACATTAATTCAACACATTGAAGGGGGAGCTTTGCATCTATTTATGTAAATTAGGAAAGATAAAAGGAAGGGCAGCAATCACACCAATTATAAAATCGAAGTAAAAATATAAAGATACAAAACTAAAATTAAGTATTGTAATCAGAAGGCCAAAATGAAAGCAACGACAAGTAATCACTTAAATCAAGGAGTATGAAAATACATAAATAACGCTAATTCATGTACTAAAGCTATTGTTACAGACAAGGATAACGCTAGACGACCTATCCTAACTCATTTATCTTTATTCTCAACCTCCACACCTTTCTATGGTCATGTCCTCAGTGAGTTGGAGCAATGTCATATCTTGCTTAATCACATCTCCCCAATACTTTCTTGGCCTACATCTACCTCTCTTTAGGCCCTCCAGGGCCAACCTCTCACTCCTCTTCACCGGTGCATCTGCGTATCTCCTTTTCACAGTCCGAACCATCTAAGTCTCGCCTCCTGCATCTTGTCCTCCACAGGAGCCACGCCCACCTTATCTCGAATAACTTCATTTCTAATTATATCCAGCCGGGTATGCACGCACATCCATCTCAACATGCTCATTTTAGCCACCTTCATCTTTTGGACATGGAGTTATTGACTGGCCAACACTCAGCTCCATATAACATAATCGGTTTGATCACCGCTCTATAGAACTTACTTTTAAGTTTAGGTGGCACATTATCACACAAAACACCTAAAGCGAGCTTCCATTTCATGGGGATAGATAAGACAACATAATGTGTTATATTAATGAAGTTCTATTTTTCCTATTAATAACAAGTACTATTTCATTTTTTGTAATGACAACTTAAAACTTCTTGTATTCCAATTTGAAAGCAGTATCTCTAACTACTAAGGGTGGCAAGTGGGCCGGTCCCAAATTAAACGGGCTAAACGGTCTCGGGCTAAATGATCTATTTGTAGGGACCGGAACTGGGATCGTTTGGTCCCGGCCCGCGGGCTAAATAGGCTAAGTGGGCCCAACAGATTTAAAAAAAAATTAAATAAAAATTAGAGATAAAAGGATGTTAAAAATAATATCTAAGTCTAAAGACAAAAATATTGTAAAAAGATATGCCTTGTAATTTTATTATAGCATTAAAAAATATGGCAATATCTTTCTTAGTCTTCATCCCCCTATGGAATGAGCACAACAAGGTGCTAATACCACCATTGAGAAGAAAAAGAAACTAATCAAGATGTGCCAAAATATAAGTTACATAATACATACTAATTTTTGTTCATACAAGTTACATGGTATCTCTTATAAACTTTATAAATCTATCAAGGTCCGGAGGAATTTCCGTTGGTGGTGGCGGAAAAGTAGCTTGGTCATCGCCACTTCCGGACGAAGCAACATCCTCCGCAAGTTCATCTAGCATTTCTTCGTAAGCTTAGTCTTCATCTGGTTGTGATTCAGCAAGTCTAAAATTTCTTCTTTCCGACCGGATCCAATCTCTGAAAAATACTGATTTTTCCAAACTCTCCCTCATAGACGCTCTATAATCACCGAGTTGAAGTCTTGCTTGACTGAAAGCGCTCTCTGATGCCACTGTTGAAGCTTGAATAGTTAAAATATCTCGGGCCATCCTTGAAAGAACCGAAAGTGTTTTTCTTTGTCCTTGCACCATTCCAAAAGATTAAAGGAGCCGTCGGGATTCACTTCCTCAATTTCCTACGACAAATAAACTTCAAGCTCATTTAGTTATGAAAAATCACTACTACTAGAACCTTGAGAACCCCTAAACCTCGCCCAAGCACTAAGTGCTCTTACTCCCGCAGTTCTTTTAGATGATTGAGAATCAAAAGAAGAGGGAGTTGGAACATTTGGTCTAGCATGATTTAATGCAACTTGATAAGTATTAAAAATAGTTTGAGCATTTATTCTAATTAAGGTTATTGCTTCCGGAAGTTGAGACAATTCTTCATCTTCAAGTGTTAAACCATTATAAACAGTTTCATACCAAAAATGAGGACCTCCTAATTTCATACAAGGATTTAATAAAGCAGAAACACCATAAATAGGGGGAATAGGAAAAAAATATTTTTAAAACTTTTTTCTCATAGAATCAATACCAAGTTTATAAATTTCCCCACCCTCTGAAAAATGAGCAAACAACATTGCAAGTTCTGCAATATAAACTAAACAGTTAGAAATAGTAGGATAATATTGCCTAGAAAATTCATTTGTAGCAATATGAAATTTTTCTAAAAAATCTACAAGTATTTTAACATTAGCCCAATCCCCATTTGTAAGGTGTTTATCATCATCACTTACATGTGCATTAAATGTTGAGTTTATGGGGTTTCTGTATTCATATGCAACAACCAAACTTTCATACATATAATTCCATCTAGTTGGACAAGGTTTATGAACCTTTCTTTCTCTCAGGCCAAATTCATCGCATCTTTTAAAATATTCTCTAAGTCTACTTCTACGGTTTGAATAAAAAAGCCAGTTAAGAGCCATTTTAACCTTTTCAATTTCAATATTTAAAATTCTCATACCATCACCCACAATTAAATGGTAAATATGACAAATACATCTAACATGAAAAATATCACTAAATGCAGGATTTAGCGTAGTGGTAAGCAAAACTATAGCATTTGTGTTACTAGTAGCATTATTCATTGAAATTGACATTATTTTATCACTAATGCAAAAATATCTACAAATATCTGTAACTATGCTAGCAATAAACTGCCCTATGTGACGTGAATTAATTATTCTATAAGAAATAATGCGCTTTTGCATTATCCAATCCTCATCAATCCAATGACTGGTAACAGTAAGGTAATCACAGTCGTTACCACTTCTACCAATATCAGTTGTAATAGCAACACGATAATTTATATGAGTAAATAAATAACGCAAATATTGTTCATATTCATGTTTATATTTATAAATATCGCTCTTTACGGTTGTGCGAGGAAAACGTTTATAAGTAGGATTAAAATTTTTTCTAATATAATGCATAAAGTTAGGGTTAGAAGGAAAACTATAGGGTAAACACATAACAGTTACCATTTTTGCCAATTCTTCCAGATCTTTTTTTGGATCATAATATAAAATATCACCGGTAACAGTGTTAATTCCCGGTTGAAATTGATTTGAACCGGTACTAGGGTCAACCTGACTAGGAGTAGGTAGACTTTTCCCCTCGACCAAAGCTTTCAGACGAAGATAGGGAAAAAGTGTAATTATAAAAAGTTTGGGATTAAAACAAAGTTGGGGGGGTTAAATGGCTATTTTTGACAGTCCAACGGATATTTTAAAAAAAAAATTTAAAAAATAGTCGTTGGGACCGTTTGGCCCGCTAAGGGACCGGTCCCGATCCCTGGCAGGCTAAATGGTCCCGGGCCTGGCGGGCCCAAATCATAGAACCGGCCCACGAGACCGGCCCTATCCCACTAAAACCGGGCCAAACAATCCTGGCCCGTTTGACCCGCGATCCCGAATCTGGACCGGCCCACTTGCCACCCTTATTAACTACATATGAGAATTCCCTTTAATATTACTCTTATTAAAAGACCAAATGATGCGAATAAGTGCAAAAATGACATTTATTTCTCGCCCAACTGCAGTGGCGCACTAAACAGGCAGATTAGTTTCAAAGTTATCTGATCTCCACTTCAAATAATTAAACATTAGGCCAATATAATAGAGGAGAATTATGTCCTCTTTTAAGGCTCTATGGAAAGGTAAAAACTTATTCTCATTTAAAATTTTGGAAGCAACTTACACTAAGCTAAGGGAAGAAGAGAATCTTTTTTGGCACTTTTTCTTTGCTTTAACCACGACTTTGATTGGTCTTCATTTTTTGTTCAGCCCAAGAGGTTTATACCAAACTATACCAATTATCAGACTGATTTGATTAGGTGAAAATATATAATAGTAGTATTTAATAATGATTAAGTGAAATGAGTCTATTTACACACATGTTATACTCCTATTAATATAGTATAAACATCCGATGTCAATTAAAGAAAATAGTGCGAGCTATCCATTTACACACACATGTTATACACATTATTGATATGGTATAAACATCGGATGACAATTAAAGAAAATAATGCTAACCGTTAGCTCTTTTGATAGCCAGATACCATATGATAAAGCTGAAGGATCACATTTTCATTAATACTTTTTTGATTTATTGGAGTTATTGGAAATTTCTGAAGAGATTACAGATCATTCAACCTCTAACATTAAGTTTTGGCAAAATAAAAGAAACAACAAGTGAATAGCAAATATCTTCTAGTTTGTACAGAGTGTCTTGAGCATATTTGGCTCAACTTTGTCTCTATCTTCATGGCTTTGAAGATGCAACTTGATTTCCACTTCTACCCATAAACTGTAACTCTTTTCTATCATATATCTCAAGTGAAAAATCTCTCAACTTATGAGCTTTAACATCATTATTGTTATTATTTCGATTTCCAGTACTAGAGCTTAAGCTAGCTGGGGCCATGCTAGACTTGTTTGACCCAACTTTAGGCTCTGTACTTAACGGTCCTGCCACCATCATTGGTGACGGACCCTTAATATTCGCGGCTGTAGCTGCCGCGAATGACGATATTGACCGTGTAGCTGCGGCCAAATTAAAAACTGGTGTCATTGAAGGAGTGATTGTCCACAGCTGAGGATACTGCATGATACTATTATTGTTAATGTTGTTATTGTTATTAGTAACGTTTAGTGGGGGCGTAGCTGGGATCATCCAAATTGCGTTGGATGGTACCATCACACCCCCGTTGCTCACCGCCCATACGGGTATTAGCCCCGGTGGAGGAGCAACGCCAGCGGCTACGGTTACTGGCGTAGTCATCACCGGAGCAAATTGTGAAACATTTGCGGCATTTTTATTCAAACATCCCATATCAATAAACTCCGAATTTGTTGATGATTTTCTTCTACGTTTCTGCGGACTGATCTCGTCATTTTCTCGATTACTTAGCGGAGAAGTCGTCGGAATTTTTAACGTCCCGTTAACGGAAACCGCTATAGCCGGTACAGTTCCGGTTCCGGTAGCCTCAATAATAGCTTGCTCCGCATGTTCAAGCAACCACTTAACAGTTTCTCCATCCGACTTGTGACCCAGTTCTCGGGTCAACTGAAAGATCCGAGCTGCACACGTGGCGGGTATTCGGATCCTCCGACCACGGCCCTCTACTTTCGTGTGACGGTCCTTGGTGGAAGACCGCCGTGGGGTGGTGGTAGCCACCGGCATAGGCATTGCCGGAACCAAAGTGTGATGATCGGAGTCAAATGGTTCTTTTTTCAAAGCTGAAAGTACCACTTTTTTCTCATCGGAAAATTCATTACTGTCCATTTTCTGGTCATTCGGATCACCGCCGGCGCCGTTGCTGAGCTCAGAGGTGCCACACTCATCATCTGGGTCATGAAAATTCGACATTTTAATGAAAACCCAGAAATTATTTTCACTCAAAACAGTGGGAAAAAAACAACGAAAATTTGTTGAGAGAAATCAAGAAAACTAGAGCTGAAATGGAGGAAGTGAAGGTTATGGAGGATGAATCAGACGGTTGAAGTGAGGAGGTATATAAGGAAAGAGGGAGTGAGATGGTGACACGTGTAAGGTAAGAAAAGGAGAGTGACCATATTTTGGGTTGAGAGTGTGACTTTTTCTTGTGAGTGGACCATAATATGGTGGTGGCAGTAACACAAATGGTCCTACAAATGGTGTAAGAAAATGGATCTAAAATGTGGCCCTCAACCACCCCCTTGTATAGAGTAAGGTCCCCACCATAATAAGGAGAGGGGCCTTAGACTTAAGAAGGGGCAAAAAAATTAATTGGTGGATTATTTTGTTTTAGCAAAGGGCAAGGGGGAATGAATGGTGAGGATAATAGGGTAAGAAAAATTAATACACACATTCTGGCCTAATTTCTTTGATGGTTCTGGAAATTAGAGTGCCTTTTTTTCGCAAGTAACTTCATACAGTTACCATCCAGTCTAAAGATTATGGTAAAATGGGATGTATTCACTATTCTTAATCAAAATTATCAAATGTCTCGAATTCGGAGTCAAATCGACTTTTAAAAAGAGTATTTTACCCTTCAAAGTGAAATTTTTCGGTGCAAATCCGGATTAGTCAGGATCCAAAGTAAATACTAGATACCGAATGAAAAATAAAAAAGAGTTCAATACAATTAAACTCGAATTAGTTAGGCTAATGACTTTTGAATATCAAATACCTGAAGTGAAAAAAAGGTTAAAGAAAATATTAATCATATTTACCTGTTTATATTATAAAACCTTTTAATTTTAGAAAGATATGAATAAAAATATCAATATTATCTTTAGGGCCAAAGTACCTGGAAGACAAAATGTAAAATTATACTAGTTCTCAAGTAGAGTCAAGAAAAGTCAATAATTATAGGAAAAGAGAAGTGTTAAATAAATTGATGGAGGGATACAATCTTATTATTTGTTAGCCATAAGATAATAATACAAGCATAACATATAGTAGCTGCTTCTTAGATAATTCTTAAAAGTAATATAAATGATCTTTTTTTAAATAAACAAAAAGAATGCTTGAAGAGATAATACTATTGATGACGATACTAGTTTTAATAGTCGGGAGGTTTGTTTACCCCAAAAATAAGTAACAATTAAATTTGTAAGCGATTTAAAGGATACGTGGTTTAATTCAATACGAATAATTAAGAATAACAGGTAAATGAATCAAAGACAAAATAAACTATCAAAACAATCGCAATGTAATGACTAAGCGTGATCTAAGATTGAACAGTGAAACTCGTCCTCGATTGGACCCTCGGTACGAGCTCTGTCGCGAGTGAAGAAAAGAACAAATGAGTAATGCCTTGAACTATAGCTAGAAGGCAAAAGTAAACTTTTATTGCTTTGAATTGCGTGTTATAATGTCATACTAAAGAAAAACTACCCCGTTATATAGTAGGAGAACTTTAGTCCTAGTACAAGTCTAAAAAAAAAAGTAAAAATCTTCTTTTTCTGGTATTTGTTGATCTATAATTGATACTGAATGAGATTAGCGCTGTAATATCCGGTTGAGGGCGGATATTTCAGTTCCTTATCCGTCATGCATAACCGTTCACCGCATCTCCCGAGGTCCAGAAGTTATACTTTGTCCGTGGTATGTCGCTTTACCGTATCCGATCTCAGATACATCGTTCATTCTTCCTGGGTCTCGATACGAGGGATTCCCGACCTCGATTATAATCACGTCGAGCCGTGCTTTCACTTCGTTCTCTCATAGAAAAATCGGGGAAAATTTTACCCCCGATTTTATACGTACACAGATAGTCCCTTCATTTTTCGGAGAGTAGAATTATCGAAGCGATAGGAAACGATAAATTAACCCCAGTTCCTTCTTCCGTATGTTACAACCAAGTTGACGGATCAGCGAAACATCCCATCAGTTGCATCATTCTGACTTCGGATACATGTCATCTAACGGTTGACTTTCCTCGGATGCGAAACGTCACGCATTGATTATCATTCCTCTTTAAAAGCTCCGACCCCCTTTTCACCTTTTTACTTTCTGATTCCAGAGCTCTTTGATTTACCCTCGAATTCTTCACTTAACTCTAACCCCTTCAAATCTTCATATATTGCTTTCTAGATCTTCATATCTTCAAATCTTCATATTCCTTCTTTAAATCTTCAAATCGGACCTTCATACCTTCATCTTCATCTTTAAATCTTCATCCACATATTCAAACCTTCATATTTTCTAGAATCTGATGACAAAACTTCTAAATTCGTGCCTCAACAAACCGTCCTTTCAAATTCCAACCCGGCCACGGATGCCGAGGTGACCGTTCCTGAGGTGGTCCCGGAGCCTCCTTTGAAGAGTTTTGCTCCCGGGGTTTGTTCCATTGAAAACGACTTCAAAGTCGAGAAGGCATCCAATCAACAAGACCGAGGCGAGGGAGTATAGAGGTACATATGCTCCGTTATTGAGGACACACTCCCCACAATTTGGGTGGACTGCAACTGGGAGGCAAGGAGGTGGTCGTTCTCGGGCCCTATGAATACATCACCACTCACATAGAAGGGTATCTAGATATTTACACTTACCCCTTCACGCTCTCCCCGATGGACCCTATAATTCTCGACTTCTACAAAAGGTACGAGGTCTGCCTTGGGCAGATTCACCCGTCCTTTTGGAGGATCGTAATCCTCTTCCGCCACTTCGTAAATAACACCGAAACACCTCAGTTCACCCCCGACCACCTGCTTCGTCTCTACAGTCCCCGAATCTTCCGAGGGGGGCTGATCAAGCTCGTTCATCGAGCAAGTAAAGCTCCATTCTTGAGTATCGCTGAAGATCGAAATCAAGGTTGGCAGGAGAGGTTCATTTGGGTGAAAACTGAAGACCTCATTCCCCATGAATTTCTACCGTTCCCTGAAAAGTGGAACTCATCCCGTAAGTCTTCTCCTTCTCGAGTACTTGGCACTTCCTTTTATTCTTTTTTCTAATTGCATGTGTCTACCGTTGTGCAGCGGTTACCCAAGTTCCCAATGCAGTCCTCCAGTTCAAGGAGTGGATCGAGGGAATTTGCAAGCAAATGTCTTACTTTGAGCGCGAATGGTGCAAGCTCTCGAAGGGGCAAGTGGGAGTCCCGTTCCCGTAGTGACTCTTCCTCCCGAATAATTATATTTATATACTTAACTTTTTTTTTTCTAAGTCTTTTTCCCTTTCACAGGTTTTCCCAAGACCATCGAGCTTCGGCCATTGGATGAGGACGAGGCCTTGTCCTTATTTGCTGAACCATTCGCTTTGGGACAGCCCGGAGCTGCCGCAAAGGAGGAGAAAAAGAAGAAAAAGAGGAAATCCTCTGGCTCCCCGGACGTCGGGGTGAAGAAGAAGAGGGTAGTTGTCCGCGTACGGAAAAGCAATAAAAAGAATACCAAAGCCATGGTACTGGACCCTGATTCCCTATTCTGGCTCAGGGATTATCCTGAGGACGATGGTTTGGAGTTCATTGCTTATGGGTCAACCATCGACGAAGAAGATAAGGCAGCAACTCGAGAAGGTGGCCGAGAGGCCGATCCCCCTCTAGCTCGGGAGCCAGAAGGAGAATTGGAGGTCATGATAAGTGTGGATTTTGACCACTTATTAGCACCTTTTTACTTTTGTTTTAGTCCGAAAGTATTGATTTATGTTCCCAAAATTAATAAAAATATGCAAATTGCAGGAATGTTAGAAGTTTGGGCTCTGACGAAGAAATCCGACTCAAAAAAGAGTGTTCCGACTCACAAAGCAAGAAGGGGTGCAGAACACAAGAAGTGCGGTCTGCAGAGGTATTTCTGCGGCCGTAAAAGAAAGTGCGAACCGTAGAATTCCCTCTGCGGACGTAGAACTAGTGAAGATGCCCAACAAACTTTAAGCAGATGTGCGGGCCATACATGAATTGTGCGGTCGCAGAACATGGTTTGCACTGACAAAGAATTCATAGTTTAGAGAGTATGCAAATGACCAAAACTTGAAGCCTTGCCTGAAGTGCGGACCGCACAAGAATTTTGCGCCCGTAGAAGATGCATTGCAGCCGCAGACCAAATTGTGCGGTTGCATAATCCTAATCCCTGCAAGCTCAAGCAATATGCGGACCGCACATGGAATTGTGCGGCCGCAGAACCTCCCGAGGGGTATTTTTGTCAGCGAATTTTGGGCCACTATAAATAGGCGGGAATCACATTTTAGGTCAAGTTTTGAAGTTTGAGCAACTTTAGCCGTTGTATTTTGCTTTTTTAGGAAGTTTGTGACTATTTTGGGATTTAAACACCAAATTTTCTCAATTTAATCTTAGATTATAAGTTTAATTAGTAGTTCTTCTTTGTTTTCTTCATTTTCTACTATGAGTAGCTAGACTCTTACTAGGGTTGTAACCCAACCCTAGTGTTTAAACCTAATGGGTATTTAATTTAATAATTGTTTATGATTGGGTGTTGATTACTTAGACTTGTTTATGCTTTAATTTTAGAATTAATGGTTGCAAACATTGATTCATGCCTTTTTGACTTGGTCTTTACTTGAGAAAGAGAGACCTAGTCTAGGATAACTTGGCTAACAAGAAATTGGGTTAATTAAGATTTTGATTAGCCTAATTAAAGAGTTTGAACTAGAGATAGGAAAAATCTGACTTGAGCTCTTATCAACTGTTTAGCTTGATATCCATTTAGGCTTGAGAAAACCAATTGGGCAAAATCACTCTATGACCGAGAGGTATTGAGTGAGTAACTTAGAGTTGAGATCTATAATACACCTCGATCAATAAAATAAGTGTTAAAGTATTTAACTCATTAGGAAAACACCTAGGTGAAGGTGACATCCCTAGGCTTTTTAACTATTTGGTAAAAATAACAAAAACAATCATTCGCTTTCTAGTTTCTTCTCATTAGTTTATAATTGGTAGTGATAATTTAGAAGTAGAAAATAAAACCCTTTGTTCGGAAGTGCAATTTAGTTATTTCATTTGCTCTCATCAAGTGTATACCCCTATCACCCATATTAAACTCCCTATAAAAATCGACCCCGACTCTTGCTTATTCTTCCAACGACCGTTTCCACTCACTATAAAGTGCAGATTGGACGTGGATCAGGCCACGGTCTCCCGAGAAGATGCTCCTGCCCCGAAGGAAGTAGCCAGTGTCATCAACATCGCGGAGATGCCGTCCCACACAAAGTCTATGTTCGAAAAGGCTCAAGCCGATAAAGAGAAATCAAACGAGACGGCACGGGGCATAGATGATGCCCTCAACATGTTCTTCGACAGCATGGACATGAGCGTGTTGGAGGACTATTCCGGGCTTGGTCGCATGGAGGTCCCAAAACTAGAAGTGCCATTGGGAGCGGATGAGCCCGAAGCTAGTGAGGCAGTTCTGTCACGACCCCAAATTTCCCTCCGTAGGGTGTCGTGATGGCACCTAGTCTCTAAGATTAGGTAAGGCTATCAATGCGGAATAATCATAAATGTCTGAAAATAATTAATCTACAATTCAAATGATTACAACTCCCAAAATCCGGTAGAAATAAGTCATAAGCTTCTAAGAATTTATTCTCAAGGTCTCTATAAAATATAAGGAAGCAATATAAAATAATAGAAGGAGACTCCGGAGTCTGCGTATGCTGGCAGATATACCTCGAAGTCTCCGTGCGCAAGTAACTCACTGACGTCTAGGCTGGTAAAATGTACCTGGATCTGCACAAAAAGATGTGCAGAAGCGTAGTGTGAGTACACCATAACGGTACCCAGTAAGTTCCAAGCCTAACCTCGGTAGAGTAGTGACGAGGCCAGGTGAGGCCTTACTGGAATATAATAATGGCATGGTAAAATATTTATCAATGTAGTAAAATAAAATGATATTGGAAGTGAATAAAATAGTATGTCACATTTAATGACACAAATAATTGCAAATAATATCTCGTGGAATCAAAACAGAATTTTCTTCAACTTTATGAAAATCACAACAATTAATCGAAAGCAACTATGGCCATAAATCAATATCAACAAGGGCACTACCAAGGTACCGCCTCGTAGTCCCAAATTATAAATAAATTCACAATATCTAATTTCCTTATACCACAGCGGGAATCTTCACAATTTATTTAAAGAAAATATTTTTCCCGAAATAGCATCCCGCGTTTTAGCCACCCTTATCATACCGCATGACTTCTAGTAGTTACCCATACTAGCCACGCGTATCAAGCCACCCTTATCTCACCGCATGCGTTTTAACACCCAAATTTTATACCACCGCATGCGTATCAATATCACAATATATCACAATTTACACCTCAAGTGCTCAAATAATTTAACTTGCCAAAATAATTCAACAATAATATTTTTCCATAATAAAGAGCTCACTGCTCCATCACAATCAGTACGGAAATCTTACAAAAATATTCAGGAGTAAATAATTCAGGAAAATAATATTTTTAAAATCTTTAACACGTTGCTTCAATATCAAGTTTAAAAATGCCGAATACTTCAAATTAATAATGTTTAATTTAGAGAAAATCAACCTTCAAATAATGCACAGAATAAAAGAAACAAAGTTCCAACTAAACAGATAAAATAATTAGCAGGAGAAGATCAAACAAATTTAAAATATAAACATTTAATCACTGATGAAGAATATAACAAGATAGAATATTTTTATAAATTCACAACAATGATATACATAATTTAAAAATATAATTCTTCAAATTTAGCCCGTGTACACACTCGTCACCTCATGTACACGACTTTCAACACAATTCTAAAATCACATTAATATCAATCCTAGGGAAAATTTCCCCCACACAAGGTTAGATAAATCACTTACCTCGACTTGCTCCAATTTAATCAAGTATTATGCTTTTTTCTCGATTTTCCGACTCCGATCGACTCGTATCTAGTCATAATTAATTCGATACAGTCAACAAAAATTATAGAAATCAATTTCATAAGACAATATTACATCTTTTTCAATAAAATCCGAAACTAACTCAAAATTTGCCTGTGGGGCCCACATCTCGGAATCCGACAAAAATTACGAAATATGAACGCCCATTCAACCACGAGTCTAACCATACCAAAATGACTAAATTCCAATAACGATTCGACCCTCAAATCCACAAATCTATCCAAGAGATTTTTTAAAAATTTTCAACTTAAATCACCAATTAAATGTTGAAAACAGTGATGGATTCGGGTAATCTAACCAAGATTGAGTTAAGAACACTTGCCCCAATGTTTTTCCTTGAAGATATATCAAAAATCGCCTCTGCTCAAGCTCCAAGTTGTTAGAAATGGCGAATAGGACGAAGCCCCCCTGTTTTTATAACTTACGGATCTGTCCAGGCTGACAACGATCGTGGAGTCCGATCCTGGACCTCGATCATGAGAGTCCGATCCTGGACCTCGATCATGGGAGTCCGATCATGGGGTTCGACCTTGGGCTCGATCATGGCTTCGATCGTGGCACTCGACTCTGGGCTCGATCATGGCTTCGATCGTGGCCCTCGACTCTGTGCTCGATCATGGCTTCGATCGTGGCCCTCGATCCTGAGCTCGATCTGGGCTTCGATCGTAGCACTCGACCCTAAGCTCGATCTGGCCTCGATTTCTGGGCAGAAGCAAAATTTCCAACAGAAGAAAATTGCAGTAGCTGTTCTAGTTCAATTCTTGATCCGTTAACCATCCGACACTCACCCGAGGCCATCGGGACCCTAACTAAATATACCAACAAGTCCTAAAACATTATACGAAGTTAGTCGAATCCTCAAATCACCTCAAACAACGCTAAAACCATGAATTACACCCCAATTCAAAACTAATGAACTTTAAAATTTCTAATTTCTACAAACAACACCGGAACCTATCAAATCAAGTCTGATTGACCTCAAATTTTGCACCCAAGTCATAAATGACATAACGGAGCTGTGAAAATTTTCAAAATTGGATTCCGACCCCGATATCAAAAAGTCAACCCCCCGGTCAAACTTCCCAAAAATTTAACTTTTGGCATTTCAAGCCTAATTCTACTACGGACTTCCAAATAAAATTTCGATCACACTCCTAAGTCCAAAATCACCATACGGAGCTGTTGGAATCATCAAAATTCTATTCCAGAGTCGTTTGCACATAATTTGACATCCGGTCACTATTTGAACTTAAACTTTTAATTTTTCATTAAAATTTCATAGCTCGTGCTAGGGACCTCGTAATTTGATTCCGGGCATACGCCCAAGTCCCAATTCATGATACAGACCTACCGGAACTGTCAAAATACTGATCCGAGTCTGTTTGCTCAAAATATTGACCAAAGTCAACTCAGTTGTGTTTTAGACATCTAATTCACATTTTAATCCATTTTTTCACCTGAAAACTTTTCGGAAAAATTTTACGGACTGCGCACGCAAGTCAAGGAATGATAAATAGTGCTTTCAAGATCTTAGAACACAGAATTAATTATTCAATTTAAAGATGACATTTTGGGTCATCACATTCTCCACCTCTAAAACAAATGTTCGTCCTCGAACGGAGTTAGAAAAAGTACATGTGCTGGTGAATAAGTGTGGATAACAGCTGCGTATATCATGCTCGGCCTCCCAAGTCGCCTCCTCTACCGGATGACCCCTCAACTGAACCTTCACGGAAGCAATGTTCTTTGACCTCAGCTTTTGAACTCGCCTATCTAAAATAGCCACCGGTTCCTCAACATAAGATAGATCCCTGTCCAACTGAAGCTGAAGTCTAACACATGAGACGGATCGCCGTGATATTTTCGAAGCATAGAAACATGGAATGCCGGATGAACTGCAGAAATACTAGGTGGTAGTGCAAGTCTGTAAGCCACCTCTCCAACTTTCTCAAGAATCTCAAAAGGCCCAATATACCTAGGGCTCAACTTGCCCTTCTTCCCGAACCTCATCACACCCTTCATAGGCAAAACCCGGAGCAATACCCGCTCACCAACCATGAATGCAACATCACGAACCTTTCGATCCGCATAATTTTTCTGTCTAGATTGTGCTGTACGAAGTCGATCCTGAATCAACTTAACCTTTTCCAAGGCATCCTGAACCAAGTCTGTACCCAAAAGTCTAGCCTCGCCTGGTTCGAACCAACCCACTGGAGATTGGCTCCGCCTACCATACAAGCCCTCATACGGAGCCATCTGAATGCTTGACTGGTAACTGTTGATGTAAGCAAACTCTGTAAGTGGTAAGAACTGATCCCAAGCACCCCCACAATCTATCACACACACACGAAGCATATCCTCCAGTATCTGAATAGTGCGTTCGGACTGCCCGTCCATCTGAGGGTGAAATGCTGTACTCAACTCTACCCGAGTACCCAACTCACATTGTACTGCCCTCCAAAATCGTGTGGTAAACTGTGTACCCCGGTCAGAGATGATAGATACTGGTACACCGTGAAGTAGGGGTGGGCGTCGGTCGGTTCGGTCGGTTATTATGAAAGTACGGTTCGGTTTATCGGTTTTTGATTTTGTAATATTAATAACCAAATCAAACCAAAGTTTTACGGTTCGGTGCGGTTTTTTCAAAGTTCGGTTCGGTTATTTTCGGTTTATTTTTTCGGTTTTAAACGGTTGTAGGAACAACAAGTATTTACGGTTTATAGGAACATCAATAAACAAGGCTGGAATTTATTTGCTTTTCGTCCTGCCCAACAGCAAATTGTCATTTTGACTTTTGAGAAAGACAGCCTAGCAAATTGCCATTTAGTTGTTGTTCGTCCAGCCCAGCAACAGAGAAAGACAGTGGCAGACGGCAGTCTAACACAAGTTTTGCTGACAATAACACTCTAATTTGAAACTACACTATAAATGAAACCGAGAATAGACTATAGAGAACAAGCACACAGAGAGCAGGGTGGCCTTCAGTGGCATCCGTGCAAACAGAACACCTAAGTAGCAAAATACCGCATAGTTCATCAGTGACAAACTAGTCCAAAACAGTTTAACACAATGGCAAATCTAACAGCTACCAAAGTCCAAAATAAGTCTAGAAATACCATCACCAAACAACAAAACAGTGGCAAACTAGTCACAAGCCACAAGCCACAAGCCACAAAGTATAGAAAATGATACTTAAAGCCTTAAATACGAATCACTGGATGAGGCATGAGACACTTCTTAATATGCTTCACTAAGCCATAAGTGCCATAATACTTTGGATGACACAATGAAGGCACTTTGCTTTGCGGGCTTCTTCATTTACTTTAACTAGCTCAAAATGTTCCCAAATAGGCGATCTAGCTTTAGGACCACGAGGCATAGTTGAACCTACAAAAAAAATTAGAAAATTCCACAAGTTAATAAAATATTTTTAATTATAAATAACAAAATAATATCATAAAACAAGCAAATCTTTAAACTTACCAATTGTTCAAACTATGCATCAACAATGCTATTATCTCTTTCAACAATACAAGTTTCTCTTCCGCTCGTTGCCATATCTAAATATAATTTGATAAAGTGTGTCATTTAAACTTACAAAGTAAACTAATTTTCACTAAAACACTCGTATAACGCAAAATCTTACCAAGTTCAATTTTCTCAAGAAACTCCAAATCTTCTTCAACATTAATAGGAGTACCCTCACATCTAAACCAATCTTGAACACAAATAAGACTTTGCACCAACCGAGGAGTCAATGAACTCCTAAAAGAATCAAGAATGCAGCCACCGGTGCTAAATGCACATTCCGATGCAACACTTGAAATTGGAATGACTAATACATCACGAGCTAGCTCAGATAGAATAGGAAATCGAGGCGCATTAATTTTCCACCAATCTAAGATTTTAAAGTCATTAGAATCATCAGACAACTGCTCTTGTCCTTCACCAATATATCTTTCCAACTCAGATTTAGCACCTACACTTCCGGAGTCTTCCTTTTGCCTTTTCAACAATTGCTTTGTTCTCACAGATTTTGTTCTCACATTCCCACTAGATGGCTCAAATGTGTCATCAGATGAAGTAGATGTAGATGCAGATGATTGAAGATAACTTCATTTGGAATATTTTTTTTGATACTC
Source organism: Nicotiana tabacum (assembly GCF_000715075.1). Lineage (NCBI taxonomy): Eukaryota > Viridiplantae > Streptophyta > Magnoliopsida > Solanales > Solanaceae > Nicotiana > Nicotiana tabacum. The sequence continues at coordinate 128,827,187 of NC_134102.1, read as the reverse complement.
CCCAAACAAAGAATTCAAATAAGCATCCACTTCGGCAGTTAATTTCTTCCCTGGTCCCTCCCCGAACATTTCCTCAAGTGCAAAACCAACATACTCTAATTTTTTATGAGGATCTAATACAGAAGCAATGAATATCATTTTATTCATCTTTTCCGGTTCACCCCAATATTTTTTAAACTTTTCTTTCATCTTCCCTGACATCTTACTCAAATTAGTATCATCACTAGCTAAACAAGCTTTCAAATGACTATCAAGCTCACATATATCCTCAAAATGACAATTAGAAGTAACATAACGTGAACCTGAAACTTTTTCGGTGAGCTCGTGAAATCTTTCAAGAAACTTTATCACGTTTCTCACATTCACCCAATCATCACATATAAATGGACCTGCAATATTCCTATCTTCACAAACATGCGTACAAAGATGAGTAAAAAATCCATCATCAAAAAGATGAAGCTTGTCAAAGGCCTTCTCAAAGTTTTGCGCCGTTTCCAACATCAAGTAGGTGGAATTAAACCTTGTAGGAACATCCAAACACAATGTTTTGCTACATTCTACATCTTGATGTGCACAACATTCCCTAAACTTTAAGGTTCTTTGCGGAGATGATTTCACATACCTCACAGCTTGTCTAACACGTTTTACAGAAACATCAATTTCCTTCAAACCATCTTGCACAATTAGATTAAGTATGTGAGCCATACATCTCACATGAAGATGCTTACCACTCATCGAATTAGTTTTTCACATATCTAGTTGTTTAGACAATTCTTTGACCGTGACATCATTCGAAGAAGCATTATCAACAGTAACAGTGAATACCTTATCCAATTTCCATTCAAGCAAATAATTACCAATAACTTTTGCCATTTCGTCACCTTTATGACTAGAGATAGGGAAAAAATTTAGTATTCTTTTATGCAACACCCAATCTCTATCAATAAAATGACCCGTCAAACACATATAGTTAATTCTTTGTAACGAAGTCCATGTATCTGTGGTAAGGCAAATTTTTGGTTTTACTTCTCTGAAATTTTTCATTAGTGTAAGCCTTTCTTCATTGTAAACTTGAAAACAATCCCTTGTAATTGTCCTACGAGAAGGAACATTAAATAGAGGTTGGGCTATGCTCATAAACTTCTTAAAGCCTTTCTTTTCAACAAAACTAAAAGGTAATTCCTCCGTAATTACCATCTCAACTAAAGCCCTCCTAACTAGTTCTTGTTCAAATTTTCAAAGCACCCCACCATTAATTTGCCCATCCTTTTGTAAACACAATTGTGTTTGAGTATTATCAACTTTTCGTGGTATTTTTGGACACTTCTTTAAATGAGTATTCAATGATGTTGTTCCATTCAATCGTGAATCAGCCTTATAATCACGACCACAATGTCTACACTTTGCTCTATCACCTCTATTATCATCTTTAAACTTTTCAAAATGATCCCAAGCAGTTGATCTATATTCTACGAATTTTCGTTTTTTTGGGCCTTGACTAGTTTCAACTGAATTTGTAGGTGAAGATGTGATTTCGCTTTCAGATGAACCCACCTCACTTACTCTACTTTCAACTTCTGCCATCTATAGAAAATCAAATGAAAATAGAATGAAGGTCGGAACTCCTATAAGTCTATAACAAATAGACACTACAAGAAATCATAGCTACGACGACATTTATTTAGCGACATATATAATAAATGTCGAAAAAAACTAATTCTTTGATATTAAGATTTTGGTAAGTATTTTTCTATTCTAATCTGTTGTTCACTGGATTAAATTTATGGTTAACTGCCTTTAAAATATTTTACATGAGGTTAAAGTTTGCACTTTCTTTGATTCATCTTTTCATGTTGAACTGATTTCGTACTAGTAGTGATGAGATTATTAACATTATTTGGTTGTTCAATCATTCTTACTGCTATAGAACCTTGAATCCATTTACTAGTACATACAACATTTATCAAACGATTATGTGTAGATACTAATTTTCCTATATTCATAAGTGGAAACATGTTTAATCTCTACCTTTCTCTTTTAAATTTAGAGTTTATTTACATTACTTATTTATTGTAGTGGTATGTAAAGCAAATCCTTTGCTTTTTAGGTTGGCCATCTACCTAGAAAACTCATTTGGCAGAAACATCTAATCACCTTTCTCTTTTAACTTTAGAGTTTATTTATAATACTTATTTATTGTAGTGGTATGTAAAGCAAATCCTTTGCTTTTTCGGTTGGCCATAAACCTCCTTTGGGCTTTGGCAGAAACATCCAAGCACCTTATTATTTTATTGGTGTACTTGATTGCTTTTTGAAATTTTGAGAGAAATTGTGGTGCTTAATACTAAAGTAAAGTTGTCTATACGTTAAACCTGATTTTGAAATATACTAAAGTGAAAGACTAAGACAGTGAGACATTTTTTTTTCATACACAAAAGAATAACAATGAGACTAATTGAAAATCAACATAAACAAAAGACTAACAGTGAGACTAATTGAAAATCAACATACACAAAAGATTAAGATATTTTCTTTCTTCATAACTCAGAAGAACTTGCACTAACCTGAGGATGAAGGATGAGCGACGAGCTGAGGAAGAAGGCGTCACCGTTGGGCTGAGGAAGAAGGCGCAGAACTCACAGGAACTCAGAAGAAGTCGCAGCAGCCGCAGTCGCAGCAGTCGCACAGGAAGAAGGAAGAACCGAAGAGGCGAGCTTTTCAATTGATGTAGGTTTGAGAACCCTAAATCTAATTCTTTATTTAGGTTTGGAAAATGGGAAATGGGAAGTGACTAAGTGTAATGTGTATTAGTGATTTAGTCAGTTGTAAGTTGTAACCGATGGGTTTGGACTTTGGGTATTAGACAGACTATCAATAAGTTTGGGTAAACTAAATTGGGCTTCAAAGTTCAAATAGATATTGGGCTTCAGCCTAAAATGGGTAATAACTAATACCCAAAATATCGGTTATTCGGTTAACCCGAAAACCAAAAAATCAAAACCGTAAACCGCACCGAAAACCCAAAAATTAATAATTTAAAAATCGTGCACCGACCGAAAAATCGATTAAACCGAAACCGAAAAATCGAAATTCACGATTCGGCCGGTTGTTTCGATTCGGCCGGTATTATGCCCACCCTTACCGTGAAGTCTGACAATTTCGCGAATATATACCTGAGTCAGCTGCTCTGAAGAGTAAGTAGTAATCACAGGAATGAAATGAGCTGATTTTGTTAGCCTATCCACAATCATCCAAGCTGCATCAAACTTTCGCTGAGTCCGTGGGAGCCCAACAACGAAATCCATAGTGATCCGCTCCCATTTCCATCATGGAATCTCTAACTTCTGAAGTAATCCACCCGGTCACTGATGCTCATATTTCACCTATTGACAATTTAGACACCGAGATACATACCCCACTATGTCTTTCTTCATCCGCCTCCACCAATATTGTTGTCTCAAGTCCTGATACATCTTTGCAGCACCCAGATGAATGAAGTACCGTAAATTGTGAGCCTCCTGGAGAATCAACTCACGCAATCCATCCACATTAGGCACACAGAGCCTACCCCACATCCGTAATACATCATCATCTCCAATAGTGACTTCCTTGGCATCACCGTGCTGAACTGTATCCTTAAGGACAAGCAGGTGAGGGTTATCATACTGGCATTCCCTGATACGATCATAAAGAGAAGACTGAGAAACCATGTAAGCCAAAACTTGACTTGGCTCGGAAATATCCAATCTAACAAACTGGTTGGCCAAGGCCTGAACATCCAAGGCCAAAGGCCTCTCTGCTACCGGTAAATATACTAAGCTGTCCAAACTCTCCGCCTTACGACTCTAGGTATCGGCTACCACATTGGCCTTCCCAGGATGATAGAGGATGGTGATATCATAATCCTTAAGCAATTCCAACCACCTCCGCTGTCGCAAGTTAAGATCCTTCTATTTATACAGATGTTGTAGACTCCGGTAATCGGTGTAGATCTCACAATGGACACCGTACAAATAATGCCGCCAAATTTTTAAGGCACGAACAATAGCTGCTAGCTCCAAGTCATGTACATGATAATTTTTCTCATGCACCTTTAACTATCTGGATGCGTAGGCAATCACCCTACTATCTTGCATCAACACTGCGCCGAGACCAATACGTGACGCGTCACAATACACAGTATAAGATCTTGTACCTGTAGGTAATACCAATACTGGGGCTGTAGTCAAAGCTGTCTTAAGCTTTTGGAAGCTCTCCTCACATTCCTCGGTCCACCTAAACGGAGCACCCTTCTGGGTCAATTTGGTCATAGATTCAGCAATAGAAGAGAAACCCTTTACAAATCGGCGATAATACCCAGCCAAACCAAGGAAACTCCGTATTTCCTTAACTGAGGATGGTCTGGACCAACTCTGCACTGCTTTAATCTTCTTTGGATCTACCTTGATCCCCTCACATGAAACTATATGACCCAAAAATCCCACTGAATCAGCCAGAATTCACACTTTGAAAATTTTGCATATAACTTCCTTTCTCTCAAAATCTGAAGCACAGTCCTCAAGTGTTGTTCATGATTTTCCGACTCCGGGAATACACCAGAATGTCGTCAATAAACACAATGATGAAGGATTCAAGATATGGTTGAAATACACTATTCATTAAGTGCATAAATATTGCTGGGGCGTTGGTCAGCCCAAAAGACATCACAAGGAACTCGTAATGACCGTACCGAGTCCTAAAAGCAGTTTTTGGAATATCTGGCTCCCGAATCTTCAATTAATGATAGCCTGAACGCAAGTCAATTTTAGAGAATACCCTGGCACCCTGAAGCTGATCAAATAAGTCATCAATACGTGGCAATGGATACCTGTTCTTCACTGTAACCTTGTTCAATTGGCGATAATCGATACACATCCGCATAGAACCATCCTTCTTCTTTACAAATAAGACAGGAGCACCCCACGACGATACACTAGGCCGAATGAAACCCTTATCAAGCAATTCCTGTAACTGTTCTTTTAATTCTTTCAACTCTGCTGGGGCCATACGGTATGGTGGAATAGAAATGGACTGAGTACCCGGTAATAAATCAATACCCAAATCAATATCCCTGTCGGGTGGCATACCCGGAAGATCTGCTGGAAATACATCAGGAAACTCCCTTACTCTAGGAACTGACTCTACAGTAGGAGTATCAATACTAACATCTCTCACATAGGCCAGATACGTAACACAACCCTTTTCAACCATTCGTTGAGCTTTAAGAAATGAAACAACCCTACTAGGAATATGATCTGAGGTACCTCTCCACTCTAACTGCGGTAGACCCGGCATAGCCAATGTCACTATCTTGGCGTAACAATCATGAATAGCATGATAGGGCGACAACCAGTCCATGCCCAAAATAATATCGAAATCCATCATACTGAGCAATAATAAATCAGCTCTGGTCTTAAAACTACTGATAATAATTTAACACCGATACACACGGTCCACAATAATGGATTTACCCACGGGTGTAGATACATAAACATAAGAACTCAAGTAATCACGTGATACGCCCAAATACGGGGCAAAATAAGATGACACATAAGAATAAGTGGAGCCTGGATCAAATAAAACTGATGCATCTCTATGACAGACCGGAATAATACCTGTGATAACAGAATCGGATACAACGGTATATGTCCTAGCAGGAAGGGCATAATATCTGGCCTGGCCTGGCCTCCCCCTCTAGGGAGACCTCTACCTGTCCGACCTCCACCTCTAGCTGGCTGTGCAGGTGGAGTGGCAACTGGTGCAGTAATCATGGCCTGAGAAGCCTGAGGACCCTGAGGAATAGGTGGGGCCTGAGAAATTTGTGGAGGTGAACCCCTCCTAAATCTGGGGCAATCTCTCATAATATGACGAGTGTCACCACATTCAAAACAAGCCCTCGGAGGACGTGGCTGTTGGGACTGGCTCGGGCCTGATCGACTAAACTGTCCGCTGAAAGCACCCCGTACATGAGGTACAAAAAACACTGGTGGTGCATAATATGGAACCTGAGGTCTGGGAGTAGTCGGAATACCACTGGAAGCTGGAAGTGCTGAATGAATAGGATGACTCACATAACCTCTACCATGACGGGTTGCGGCTGAGGCACGAGAATTATTATAGGTTCCAGAACCTCGGGGTCTCTTAGCTTCCCTCTCTTCCCTCTCTCGAGTCCGCATACCTTCCAATCTTCTAGCAATTGACACCATCTGTTGGTATGTGATATCCATCTCTAGCTCTCGGGCCATACTGTATTTGATACTAGGGTGAAGACCCTCAATAAATATGCGAACCCGCTCTCGAACAGTAGCAACTAAGGCTGGTGCATGCCTAGTCAAACCACTAAATCGGATCGCATATTCTGACAGAGTCATAGAACCCTATCGCAACTGCTTAAACTCCGCGCGCCATGCATCCCTAAGACTCTGAGGAACATACTCCCTCAAGAACATATCCGAAAATTGAGTCCAAGTGAGTGAAGATGCCTCAGCGGGAGTATCCAACTCATATGCCCGCCACCACTGGTAGGCTGCTCCTCTAAATTGGAACGCAGTGAAAGAAACCCCACTGGAATCCACAATACCCATAGTACGAAGGATACAGTGACATTCCTCCAGAAAACCCTGAGCATCCTCTGAAGCTAAACTGCTGAAAGTGGGAGGGTGGTACTTCTTATACCTCTCGAGCCTGAGCTGCTCCCCCTCTGAAACTGCTGTCCTAATATCAGGCTGAACTGGTACAACTGGTTGCACTGGTATAACCTCTGGGGCATGGTCAACTTAGGCACGTGGCTCTGGAGTACGGGCGGCGGGAGTCTGTGCTCTTCCCCCAGCCTGAGATATGGCAGGAGCAAGTGGGATTAATCCTGCCTGAGCTAAAGTGCCAAACATGCTAAAAAGCTGGGCAATAGTCTCCTGAAGTGCAGGAGTAGTAACAGGCGTCTCAGGTGCCTGCTCTCCAACTGGAGCTACTGGTGGCTCTGGAGTAGCAGTTCGTGCAGGTGCTCTGGCTGCACCACGTGGTCTTCCTCGGCCTCTGGCTCGACCTCTGCCCAGACCCCGGCCTCTTGCGGCTCCAACAAGGGGTGCGAGTGTCTGATCATCAGATCCAGTTGTGTGTGTCCTCACCATCTGGAAGAGAATAGAAAGACAATTGTTTAAAATTTTGAAGTCAACAAATACGCACGATAAGGAATCAAAGAAGTGAATATTTCCTAACAGTTCTATAGCCTCTCGAAGATAAGCACAGATGTATCCGTACCGATCCGCAAGACTCTACTAAACCTGCGTGTGACTCATAACACCTATGAACCTAATGCTCTGATACCAACTTGTCACGACCCCAAATTTCCCTCCGTAGGGTATCGTGATGGCACCTAGTCTCTAAGATTAGGTAAGTCTATCAATGCGGAATAATCATAAATGTCTGAAAATAATTAATCTACAATTCAAATGATTACAACTCCCAAAACCCGGTAGAAATAAGTCCAAGGTCTCTATAAAATATAAGGAAGCAATATAAAATAATAGAAGGGGACTCCGGAGTCTGCGTACGCTGGCAGATATACCTCGAAGTCTCCGTGCGCAGGTAACTCACTGATGTCTAGACTGGTAAAATATACCTGGATCTGCACAAAAAGATGTGCAGAAGCGTAGTATGAGTACACCACAGCGGTACCCAGTAAGTTCTAAGCCTAACCTCGATAGAGTAGTGACGAGGTCAGGTGAGGCCCTACTGGAATATAATAATGGTATGGTAAAATGTTTATCAATGTAGTAAAATAAAATGACATTGGAAGTGAATAAAATAGTATGTCACATTTAATGACACCAAATAATTGCAAATAATATCTCGTGGAATCAAAACAGAATTTTCTTCAACTTTATAAAAATCACAACAATTAATCGAAAGCAACTATGGCCATAAATTAATATCAACAAGGGCACTACCAAGGTACCGCTTCGTAGCCCCAAATTATAAATAAATTCACAATATCTCATTTTCTTATACAACCGCGGGAGCCTTCACAATTTATTTAAAGAAAATATTTTTTCCGAAATAGCATCCCGCGTTTTAGCCACCCTTATCACACCGCATGACTTCTAGTAGTTACCCCTACTAGCCATGCGTATCAAGCCACCCTTATTTCACCGCATGCATTTTAACACCCAAACCTTATACCACTGCATGCGTACCAATATCACAATTTGTACCTCAAGTGCTCAAATAATTTAACTTGCCAAAATAATTCAACAATAATATTTTTCCACAATAAAGATCTTACTGCTCCATCACAATCGGTACGGAAATCTTACAAAAATAATCAGGAGTAAATAATTCAGGAAAATAATATTTTTAAAATCTTTAACACGTTGCTTCAATATCAAGTTTAAAAATGCCGAATACTTCAAATTAATAATGTTTAATTTAGAGAAAATCAACCTTCAAATAATGCACAGAATAAAAGAAACCAAGTTCCAACTAAACAGATAAAACAATTAGCAGGAGAAGATCAAACAAATTTAAAATATAAACATTTAATCACTGATGAAGAATATAACAAGATAGAATATTTTAATAAATGCAAAACAATGATCTACACAATTTAAAAATATAATTCTTCAAATTTAGCCCGTGTACACACTCGTCACCTCGTGTATACGACTTTCAACACAATTCAAAAATCACATTAATATCAATCCTAGGAAAAATTTTCCCCCCACAAGGTTAGATAAGTCACTTACCTCGACTTATCAATCCTAGGGAAAATCACATTATGCTTTTTCCTCGATTTTCTGACTCCGGTCGACTCGTATCTAATCATAATTAATTCGATACAGTCAACAAAAATTATAGAAATCAATTTCATAAGACAATATTACATCTTTTTCAATAAAATCCGAAATTAACTCAAAATTTGCCCGTAGGGCCCACATCTCAGAATCTGGCAAAAATTACGATATATGAACGCACATTCAACCACGAGTCTAACCATACCAAAATGACTAAATTCCAATAACGATCCGACCCTCAAATCCATAAATCTATCCAAGAGGGTTTTCAAATTTTTCCAACTTCAATCACCAATTAAATATTGAAAACAGTGATGGATTCGGGTAATCTAATCAAGATTGAGTTAAGAACACTTACCCCAATATTTTTCCGTGAAGATATATCAAAAATCGCCTCTGCTCAAGCTCCAAGTTGTTAAAACTGGCGAATGGGACGAAACCCCCTGTTTTTATAACTTACGAATCTGTCCAGGCTGACCTCGATCGTGGAGTCCGATCCTGGACCTCGATTGTGGAGTCCGATCCTGGACCTCGATCATGAGAGTCTGATCCTGGACCTCGATCATGAGAGTCCGATCCTGGACCTAGATCATGGGAGTCCGATCATGGGGTTCGATCCTGGGATCGATCATGGCTTCGATCGTGGCCCTCGACTCTATACTCGATCATGGCTTCGATCGTGGCCCTCGATCCTGTGCTCGATATAGGCTTCGATCATGGCCCTCGACCCTAAGCTCGATCTGGCCTCGATTTCTGGGCAGAAGGAAAATTTCCAACAGAAGAAAATTGTAGCAACTGTTCTAGTTCAATTCTTGATCCGTTAACCATCCGAAACTCACCCGAGGTCCTCGGGACCTCAACTAAATATACCAACAACTCCTAAAACATCATACAAACTTAGTTGAATCCTCAAATCACCTCAAACAACGCTAAAACCATGAATTACACCCCAATTCAAGCCTAATGAACTTTGAAATTTCTAATTTCTACAAACAACACCGGAACCTATTAAATCAAGTCCGATTGACCTCAAATTTTTCACCCAAGTCATAAATGACATAACGGAGCTGTGAAAATTTTCAAAACTGGATTCCGACCCCGATATCAAAAAGTCACCCCCCTGGTCAAACTTCCCAAAAATTCAACTTTTGGCATTTCAAGCCTAATTCTACTACGGACTTCCAAATAAAATTCCGATCACACTCCTAAGTCCAAAATCACCATACAGAGCTGTTGGAATCATCAAAATTCTATTCCAGAGTCGTTTGCACATAATTTGACATCCGGTCACTATTTGAACTTAAACTTTTAATTTTTTATTAAAATTTCATATCTCGTGCTAGGGACCTCGTAATTTGATTCCGGGCATACGCCCAAGTCCCAATTCACGATACGGACCTACCAAAACTGTCAAAATACTGACTCGAGTCCGTTTTCTCAAAATGTTGACCAAAGTCAACTCAGTTGTATTTTAAACATCTAATTCACATTTTAATCCATTTTGTTTTCACCTGAAAACTTCTCGAAAAAAATTTACGGACTGCACACGCAAGTCAAGGAATGATAAATAGTGCTTTCGAGACACAAAATTAATTATTCAATTTAAAGATAATATTTTGGGTCATCACAAGTTTTCTACCCCGAGTGTGGATCCGACCGTAAAAGAACGGTCGTTCTTACTATCCCGGCGGACGCCCGAGTGTTGTCCGCTCCGGTGGGTGTGGTCAGCTATCTTCGTTGCCTGGTGACCGAAGAGGACCAAGTGAAGATGAACGAAGTAGGCATATTGAGCCTCTTCAACGAGGCGCAACAGGCACTGAATCGGGTAAGATGTCTACTCCTTGTACCCTTTGCGAACCTTGCTTAGTTTTTACATGTTCTAACGACCTTATCGTTTTGTTGTTCAGGCTTCGGTGCTCCACCAGGAAAGCTTCCTTCGGTCCCGAATGGAAATCATCCATCTCGAGGAGATTCACACCTGAGGATTTGACCTGTCTGCCGAGATTGAAGAAGCCAAGAGGTTCGAGGCCGAGGCAAAGGAACTTTATGAGCCCGAAGGTTCTGAAGGTTCCGGTGCCAAGTCGAGCTCTGGTGAAGATCAGACGTAAATGCCTTAGTTATTTTTTGTTTCCCTTTTTTGCATTTTCTTTCTTGTTTATTTTGAGGCCGTTTTATCGTGCCTTTGTAAATATGTTTTGAGTTATGTATATAAAATTTTCCCTTTGGCAATATCGTGATTTTACTGTTCAGCATTTGTTTGCCATGTTTTTATTTTCATATCGTCCCTAATGCCTTTGTATAGAATCAAACATAATCTAGATCATCCGTTCTTCGGAGGTCCGAATGGGACTCGATTTCGACGGCCTTTCCAGATTACTCGTGGTACCGAAATTTCGATAAAATTGAAGGCCTTTAAGATGCTTAAGTGTTTTAGTCATATACAACGACGTTTTTCCCGTAGGTAAACCTTTAATAGGTTTTGATTATATGTAAGGGCCTTACTTTCTAAGTACGAACTTCAGACGTCTCCGAGATATTTTAGGGTGGCCGTAGCCTTTCAAATTCGGGCACTGCCTAATAGGCTCGGTGCCTCCGGGATTTGATAGCACGAGCCATCTGATTTTTTTTATCGGACGACAGTCCCCATGTCAGGGTAGCCCGTGGGCTTTAGGATCTAGGATCCGTTGTGAAGCATCGACGAAGTGAAGTGCGTAGTAATAAAGTATGAAGGAAGCAAAAATTTCTTTCATTGTTTTATATGTAGAGTACATAATCGAAAGCGCATAAGCCTTGTGCCGTAGCTAGAGTGGGCTATATGGGCACGGTTCGTTTGACCGTTTGACCCTTACTATAAATCCTAACCACCAAGCCTTGGCTTTTGACATATAAAATTTGCCCATTTATAGAGATCTTAACCTAGGGGTAATGGTCCCCAGTATTTGAGGCCGAACTTGTAAGGGCTCGAATACTGTTGGTTTGGTGCTAACGATCAACAATTTCAGTTTAAGGCCGGTCTTCAAAACTAAGTAGTACGTTTTATTGTTGCCTCATTAAAAAACTTACCAAAAAACCCACTTCGGGACAAAATCGGTTCAAGGAAAAAATAGTACCACACGTGCTTTCAGACCTAATAATCACATTTTTCCTTGGCGGAGTACTTGCATAAGTCAGTCCGTAATATAACAAAATTAAAAAGGGAATTGAGTTCGTACCTTAGCAGTAGTATGGCTTTAAGTGTGCCACGTTCCAGTTATTCGGTAGTTGTACACATTTTCCCGGCTCGAGTTTATACGAGCCTTTGCCAGTTATTCCGGCAACTCTATTCGGTCCTTTCTAATTCCGGCCTAGTTTCCCGTCATTTGGGTTCATGGTGTGTAGTATTACTTTTCTCAACACCAAGTCCCTGACTTGAAAATATCTAAGGTTGGCTCTTCAGTTGTAGTACCTCCCTACGCATTGCTTTTGGGCCGCCAACCGAACCAGGGTGGCTTCCAGCCTTTCGTCCAATAATTCCAAGTTCGTGGTCATGGCTTGCCGTTTGACAATTCGGTAGCATACTAGAACCTGAGACTCTGGTTCCCCTACCTCGACTGGTAATAAAGCTTTTGCTCCATATACTAGGGAGAACGAGGTCGCTCCGATACTTGACTTAGAAGTTGTACGGTATGCCTACAAGACTTCGGGCACGATTTCCTTCTACTTTCCCTTTGAATCGATCAATCTCTTTTTCAGGTTTTGGAGTATTGTTTTGTTCGTCGATTCCTCTTGCTCGTTTCTACTAGGGTGGTAAGGCGTTGATAATATCTTCTTGATCTTGTGGTCTTCGAAAAACTTACTTACCTTGCTGCCAATAAATTGTTTTCCATTATCGCAAACGATCTCGGCCGGTATCCCAAATCGACATATTATGTGATCCCAGATAAAGTTGATGACTTCTTTCTCCTGAAACTTCTCGAGCTCTTGAGCCTCGACCTATTTAGAAAATTAATCGGTCATGAGTAGTATGTATTGGGCCTTACCGGGCGCCTATGGCAGGGGACCGACGATATTCATTCCCTACTTCATAAACAACCATGGCGACAGGACCAGGTGAAGCATATCTCCTTGTTGATGAATCATCAGGGCATGTCTTTGGTAGTCATTGCATTTTTGTACGAAGTCTTTCGCATCCTTCTCTATTTCATTCCAGTAGTAGCCAGCTCTGATAAGCTTCCGAACCAAGAATTCTACCCCTGAATGGTTCTCACAAGTGCCCTCGTGGACTTCTCTCATGGCGTATTCGGTCCCTCCCGGATCTAAGCATCTAGCCAGTGGGCCGAAGAAGGACCTTCTGAACAATTTCCCTTTGACTAAGCTAAACCTAACAACTTTGGTGCGTAAGGCTTTCAATTCCTTGGGATCCGATGGCAATTTTCCTGTCTTCAGGCAGTCTATGTATTTGGTTCTCCAATCCCAATTCAAACTTGTCGAGTTTACATTGGGGTGACCTTCTTCTACCACCGAGTTCATCATTTGTACCACTGCCCCTCGGGTTAAATTCGTCGGAGTTGACAGACGACCCCAAGTTGGCCAGTGCATCGGCCTCACTGTTTTGATCTCGAGGTACGTGCTGCAGAGTACATTCCTTGAATTGGTGTAGGGTTACCTGCAATTTGTCCAAGTACCTCCGCATCCATTTCTCTTTTACTTTGAACATTCCGTTGACTTAATTTACGACGAGGAGGGAGTCAAATTTGTTTTCCATCACTTCGGCCTCGAGGGTCTTAGCCAGCTCTAGACCTGCAATCATAGCTTCATACTCGACTTCATTGTTAGTCGATTTTACAGTTCTAAGAGACTGTCTAATTACGCTACCCGCAGGTGGTTTTAACACAATACCGAGCCCAAACCCTTTTGCATTGGAGGCACCATCCGTGAATTGGGTCCAGATCCCCGAATTAGCCCCCGAAGTGAGCAACAATTCCTTTTCGACCTCGGGTATCAAGGCCGGCGTAAAGCCAGCCACAAAGACCGCCAAAATTTGAGACTTTATGGTAGTCCAGGGTTTGTACTCAATATCATACTCACTGATCTCTACAGCCTATTTGGCCAGCTGGCCCGAGAGCTATGGCTTATGCATGACATTCCTCAGTGGGTAAGAGGTTACGGCATATATGGGGTGGCATTGAAGTATGATTTTAGTTTCCTGGTAGCACTTAGTAAGGCGAGCACTAACTTCTCTAGGTGAGGATACCTTGTTTCGGCATCGCTTAAGGTTCTACTAACATAATAAATAGGAAATTGTGCACCTTCTTCCTCCCGGACTAGGACACCACTTATCGCCACCTCGAAAACCGCCAAGTAGAGGTACAACTATTCGCCTGCCTTCAGAGTATGCAGCAAAGGGGGGCTCGATAGGTATCGCTTGAGTTCTTCCAAAGCTTGCTGGCATTCCGGAGTCCAAGAAAAATTGTTCTTATTTTTCAATAGTGAGAAGAGCCATTGGCTCTTATTTGATGATCTCGATATGAACCAGCCCAACGCGACTATCCGTCCGGTCAGTCTTTGAACCGACTTGACATTGTCGATTATTGTGATGTCCTCTATGGCCTTTATTTTGTTGGGGTTGATCTCTATCCCCCGATTAGATACCATGAACCCAAAAAACTTGCCCGAACTGACTCCTAATGCACACTTCTCTGGGTTTAATTTCATGTTGTACTTCCTTAATATGTCGAAGGTTTCCTGAAAATGTTTCAAATGGTCCTTTGCTCGTAAGGACTTCACCAACATATCGTCAATATAAACATCCATTGATTTCCCTATTTGTTCTTCGAACATCTGGTTTACTAGGCGTTGGTATGTGGCACCAATGTTCTTTAACCCAAACGGCATTACGTTATAGCAGTAAGTACCGAACTTTGTTATGAAAGAAGTCTTTCTTGATCGTCCGGGTCCATCCGAATTTGGTTGTTCCCGGAATAGGCATCGAGAAAACTGAGTATCTCGTGTCCGACCGTCGCGTCGATTATTCGATCGATGTTAGGCAAAGGGAAAGAATCCTTTGGACATGCCTTGTTTAGATCCTTATAATCTACACATATCCTCAGTTTATATCATGCCACAAACCTGGGGAGGCATGGTCAGTACCCAGTGCCATACTCGACCCGAGCGTACCACTCTGTAATTGTGAACTCTAGAGGGGTATCCCTCAACTTAGGCCGACGAGGCCTTCCTGCAAGCTGACCTGTCATGACCCGAAATCTCACATGTCATGATGGCGCCTATCTCAATACTAGGCAAGCCGAAAATCTCAATAAACCACCATATCTTTTAAGTTTGAAAATATAATAATTATATTCAGCAGAAGAAATCTCACAATTTCAAATATAACACTCCCAAAAGCCGGTGTCACTGAGTATATGAGCATATAAATGAATACAAAGTCTGACTGATAAATATCACTGTCTGAAATATAGAACAGTACAATAACTAAAAAGGAAGGGAATCAAGCAGCTACCTTGATAGTCTCCAACAGAAATAACTCTGAATTCTAGCAGCCGTCATATCCGGGAGCACCTGGATCTGCACACGAGGTGCAGAATATAGTATGAGTACAACTAACTCAATAAGTAACAAGACTAACCTCTGGGCTGAAAGCAATGACGAGCTCTGCAGGTACAGTCCAGTATAAATAATGGTACGAAATGTAAGCATGCTTTCAAATTTAACAATTAAACTCAGTACAATTGAAATAGATCAATACTGCATGATATGAGGAATATGACATCTCAGTAGAAAGACCTCATGTAAATACTGGTCACAAATTATCCGGTCACTCGGTAAGGTCTGCGTACACACTACCCTCCCTAGACCCTATTAGTGGGATTTTACTGGGTAGTTGTTGTTGTTGTTGTTCGGTATTGTTTATGGCCAATCCATCCCAGGGTGTTCCAACCCGTATATAAATACACATCGACTGACAGTCAGTCACCCAGTACCGTATAAGGCCAATCCATCCCTGGGGTAATTTATCCCCAAATGCAAATGATACAGACAAGATCCATGTCCACGTAAATTCATTACAATATAAATAAGTAAGGCAAGTCCATTCCCTAGGAAAATCCATCCCAAATATACATATAATCAGTAAGTAAGGCAAGTTCATGCCCTGGGAAGTCCATCCCGAATATATATGATCATCTACACTTAGTAGGGGTGTACAGACTCCGGAGGGGCTCCTTCAGTCCAAGCGTAATACAAAGCCAATATGGCCTACTGCATGCGGGCAGTCCCGATCCGTATAATAACAAAGTCTATAAGGCCTGCTGCAGGCGGTTAACCCCGATCTATAAAATAGTAAAGCCAATAAGGCCTGCTGCAGGCGGGCAACCCCGATTAAGAATAATAATAATGTATAAAGCCATTCTAGCCTGCTACAGGCGGGCAGCCCCGATCCATATAATAATGATGTATAAAGCCATTATGGCATGCTGCATTGCGCAGCTCAATCCCATAAATATCCTCACAATGGACAATTATTACTAAGTGTGACATGTATATTTTAGAATAATTAATTCAACAACATCACGACCCCATGGATCCCAAAAATATTGGCACGTAGCCTAAACATGATCTTCAATAAAAGCCTCAGCTCAATTTCCCTAACACGTGGAAAATGTTCAGATAATAACATGATTCTTATGTGGTCATTATCTCTTAAAGCAAGCAAGGTGAGCAAAGTTAAGCTTAAGGGACTGTATGTGCCAGTTACACTAAGTGTCACCCTCGCGAGTAAGGAATTTCGTTATCCTTGGTACAGAAGGATTACCGCGAGGCGAGTAAGGGTCATCGATAATGTGAGAAGATGCCAAAGATGAAGAGGTAAAACGTCTACAAGTAGATCGTCGTAGTGCTAAATCTTAGTACTCCCCTAAAGGGGGGAATATGGAGTGATGTGGCATTAAGTCAGAATTAAGTGGTTCTAGTAACTATGAAATGGTAAAGGAAGAATGCGATAAAAGTGAGAAAGGAATAAGATTACACTTATTCAAATCCTACCGATATGCTACGATTCCAGAACATTATGCAGACATGACGTCAAGGAGAGAAAATAAGGGTCCCGACCCGAGATGTTATTGATTAATAAGGAGCCAATGCGAGAGGTAAGTTAAGACAAAGGAAATAACCCAAGAAAGATTACACGGAATGTTGATATGAGAATGTGCCAACGAATAGTTAGCAGTTGATTCAGAAAGAGCCTAGTCATGACTAGACAAGAGGTTACAGGCAAATCAACAGATCGTGCGAGATAAACATAGTGAACCCTACAAAAATAGTGCGAGTTAAAGGTACCCCGTATGAGTGTTATAGAGATAATAGAGAGTGCCACTGGGAAGATAGTCAAAATGTCAAGTTCAGAAGCAACCCTACAAGCACAAGGGCATGGAGGTAAGTAACTACGAATAATTATAGGCAAGGAAAGGACATCAAAAGGTTTGTCGAGTATACAATGTAATAAGCTCACATCTTTACAAGAATCAGAGGATCCTCCCTAAGTACTACAACGAAAGACTAGCTGAGGAAATAAGGAAGAAGGCCTTAACCTAAACATAGTAACTTGAAGGAGAAATAGTCATGTAAAAGCAGTCTCACTACAATATTGTATGCACTCCATAAGAAAGTGGCACCTACCGTGGCTAATGAATGAAAAGTAAAAATCAAAATTAAGATTCGAGATCATATGAGTTGCACGAAAACTCCGGCATGCGTGGGAACTAAGATAAGCTAAGTATGCACGCAACAAGGGTACAGAAAGACCAGGAAAGGTAATATCTTATGTTTAAAGAAAGCTGAGAAGGAAAGAAAGACATTATTCGATCAATGATCCAGAGTGAGTTACATTATAAATGCACTCAAGATTTTAGAGTATTATCCATGCAACATATATATTGACAATCATACAGCCGTAGAAGACACTGGTATAAGTTAAAAGAAAAAAATTGAGTCCAGGTCATAGACAAAGGATTGAATTGTTAGAAGATTGTATCATGGATATTTCATAGCGCCCATGAAAGGCTAAAGTAATAACTAATACCAGGAGCCGCAGATCAGAAGTTGGCTTAAGCCTACATGAAGGCTGATCAGAAGGAAGAGGAAACTAAAGAGTTATATCAACTAAGTAAATTAGGAGTCTGCTTATTGGACCCAGGAAGTTATAGACATCGTGATTGAGAACATTACAGAATAACTCTTAATATCAGAGATACAAGAGAGACAATACAGTAGCCATATTCTATAATTGCTCTATGATAAAGCCAGTCAGAAAAGTACCAGCCTTATAAGAAGTCAGTATGAGGCTCTCACCGGATTGTGTATACACCAGAGGTGCAAGTATTATAATAAAGCTTCAAGTTTTGAATATGAATTATACTTATATGGAAGGGAGGTCATGAAGGAGATAGAAGATACGATACAACGTACGAAATACTCAAATACAGAAGGTTGTGAATAGTCCATACTTAGAACAAAAGGATAGAAGCGCTGAGATTCAGTATCCAGGAATGATAACGGCATCGCCAATAGCTTATCTTATAGCCTATGGTTTATAGGTATCGAGAGGTCTAGTTAAGAGAACAAACAAGAGTTAGAGACGATGTGATGTCTCGCTTGATGTTCCAGAATAACATTACAAAATCGGTCGCAAGCTAAAGTATGGTAAAGCGACAAGGTTTTAGGAAGACAGGAGTAAGGATAAGAAAGGGAAAGTGAGAAGGTGATGAGAATGGATAAGTCCTTGGGATTAAGCCAATGAAAACAAGAAGAGTTGATGGTTTTATTTAAGTTGTACAAAGATTAGCATAGCCTAAATGAACTCAAAGGAGTCTAAGACTAATGGCATTTAGAAGGAATGGAATCCTACCCTGGTAGTAGAATGAGGGTGTAATTGTGATAGATAAAGGATGACGTTTGGGCCTTCGATTGAGTAATGACTTGAAGAAGATTTCACGAATTGTACAGGATTAAAATACCCACGTAAGGTGAATCACATTGGGATACTATGAAATACGGTTATGGAAGCATGGTATCACCCCCAGATGGATCAATCTAATCATTTCAGATGTTTCCCGATGAGACGTGAGCCCTAGCGGCAGTGTTACATAAGAGGTCAAGTTATCAATGGTAGATTATGGATCAATGATAAAGTGAATCGACAATAGATGGATAAAGTTCCAACGTATAAGAGGAGATAAGGATTCCATCCTTTAGATGAACAATAATGAGGAAGCATTAAAGGACATAGAGTTATACATATGACATAAGCAACAAACGTAACCTAGAGTTTGGTAGCAGACCTCAATAACGATAAATCGAGGTAAGAGTTATGGTATATTATGACCTACTTAGATGCAATAAAGTCATGCGGATAGATAACCGGGCCTATGAAATAAGATATAGCAATACTTGAAAGTTCAAAAAGAAAGAAAGTAAAAGAGCAAAGAACTCCAAGTATACCTATAGATGCCCATAGGGACATCTTATCAAGCTCTATATATGTTTAAAAAGTGAGGCCTAGATATTGGCTAAAAGTTGGAGGAAAAAGGAGAGAAAAGTCGCATAGGTGCACTTATAAAGTCAGAGTCGTACATGCTGCATGATAAAAGGTAGCAACAGTTACAAGATTGGAAGGATTCCGACCACAAGTCATGGTGTGAGAAAAAGGCCTAAATGGTGGAATGCCCTGGCCTTTGGGATTCATTCACAAAATAGTTGCCTAGATGGCAAGAGGAGTACTAAAATATTCACAAGCGCTATGGGTTATGAGAATGATAAGTTCATCAGTCAGCATTCAAGGACGAATGTTCCAGAGGGGGGAATGATGTTACACCCCATATTTTCATACATGAAAGTAAGCCATAAATAAATTGATGAAAGCTCGGAAATGATATGTTACATCCCGCATTTTTATACGTTAAATTTTCGTCGTAAGTTAATCGACGTAAGCTCGGGGATGAGATTTTCTTGAGGTTATACGCATTTATGCTATTTTATAACAAACGATAAGTAAGTGCCGTGAAGGATAAAGGGTAAATGAATCAAGGAAAATGAGTTTCATTGAAGGTTGTCGATTTGGGATAAAATATGGTCCGAGCTACAATACCCGATATTTATGGACTAGTGTCATACAAAGTACCACATGACCATGATAGTAGGTTACATAAAGTGTGTCAAGTGAGTAGTATTTTAAGTAATTTGAGATAATTCTTAATTATGTGGGTAATTGGTTAAATATTTAATTAGTGGGGAATTAATAAATTGATTAGGGAGTTGGTGGATGGTTAATTAAGGTCTTTTGGATAAAGACCAAAGGATGTCACGTGGCAGCAAGGTCTTGTACATATTATGACTCTTACAATTGAGTGGAAAGGTGGCATATTTATTAATATGTGGCTTAGTCTTTAGTCATAACATAAAAGCCTTCAAGAATTCATACGGATTTTCATACAATTGACCTTTCTAATTCAAGAGAAAGGTAACAGATATTCACGCAAAGTAGGCAACGGATATTCATGCAAAGGATTCAAGAATTCAAGTGAGAAAATTCCTTAAGCACCTTAACAACGTGATTCTTTCAAGCAATTCTTACGAGATTTCAACCAAACTTCTTGCAACCAAACAATTCCAACGAGAATTGTTAGAACCGTAGCAACGTAAAATTTTTCGGTTCTAAAGGAGTACGGTGCAACCTTTTCCAAGAATATCATACGGATTTTTCCCTACTCCAGGTATGTTAAAGCTACCCCTTCTTTCTTTTTGGCATGACCCAAATGATACTGAAAGAAACGAGCAAACGCACAGTTTCCATAAACGACTCTATTCAAAGAAATATTAGGGGTGTCTATATTCTTGATTCCCCATGTGAATTATTATTATATCTTCTGTTCATGGGTCTCAGAAAAATACGTATTTGATAAAATTTATCCGACAGGCATATTATTTTTATGACATTCTGAGAAAATCTTATTAACGTATTTCTTATGCATTTCATGCATTTATACATGTATATTAGCCCATGACCAGATGGCGTTATATACGCGTATATATATATGGGATATGGGAAAAGGTAAAAGGTTATGGCGTTATATACGCACCACCACCTGATCAGCTGGTATACGTTGATGATTTGCCCACAGTGGCCGAAATGATATGATGGGATGCCCTCAGAGGCTTGATGATGTTATGAACGCATATATAAATGCATGGTATGACATTTATACGCATATGCATGACATTATAAAAATGAAATGATTCACAGAGCTATGCAAATGTACATGTCGAGTAATCCATGTTTCTCTCATGTCTATTATTAACTGATTTTCATTCCTTACATACTCGGTACATTATTTGTACTGACGTGCCTTTTTCCTGGGGACGCTACGTTTCATGCGTGCAGGTCTCGATAGACAGGTCGAGAGTCCTCCAAGTAGGTGATCAGCTCAGCGGAAGATGTTGGTGCACTCCATTTGTTCCGGACATATACTGATTAGTATGGCGAGGCCCTATTCCGACCTTTATGATATTTATGTACTCTTAGAGGCTTGTAGACATATGTCGTGTATGTGAAAGATTGTACGGCCTTGTCGGCCTATGTTTTGAGTTTATAAATGATGATGTTGGACTATTAGGCCCGTATGTCACATGTATATGATGATGTAATAAGAAAGATATGTTACGTTGGTACTTGGTTGAGTAATGTACCGGGTGCCCGTCGCGGCCCATCGGTTTGGGTCGTGACAACATAATGGACCGGAGAATGGGTATGTTGGTCGCAAAATGCACCGTAAAATCGATGCCCAAAAATGGGCTTCACTGGACATGTCTGCGACCATTTTGCGGTCGCTTAACTACTTCTGCGATCGCATAATGGTTATGCGATCGCAGAATTGGTCGTAGAATCACATTTTTTCAGCCTTTGGTAATTTGGTCATAACGTCTTGTAGGAATGTCCAAATGACGAACGGTTTGAAGCGTTAGAAACTAGACTCAAGTATCTTCCATTCGATAGGTAATACACTATACACAACTTCATATCATGAGAGTTATGCTCATTTTAAGTTAGCTCTTGTGGGAACTCACTTGAGGACTTGTGCGAACTCAGTTGAAACTTTAGTCTATTATGAAATTTCCAACTTCTACATTCGATGCCGAAACCTATCAAATTAAGTCCGATTGACCTCAAATTTTGTACACAAGTCATAAATGACATAATAGACCTATTCCAATTTTCAGAATCGGATTCTGACCCCGATATCAAAAAGTCAACCCCCAGTCAAACTTTCCAAAAATTTAACTTTCGCCATTTCAAGCCTAATTCTACTACAGACCTCCAAATACTTTTTCGGATATGTTCCTAAGTCCAAAATAAACATACGGAGCTATTGGAATCATCAGAATTCAATTCTGAGGTCGCTTACATATAAGTCAATATCCGATCAACTTTTCCAACTTAAGTTTTCAATTATGAGATTAAGTGTCTCATTTCACTCCGAAATCCTTCTGGACCCGAACCAACTAACCCGATAAGTCATAAATCAATTGTAAAGCATAAATTGAGCAGTAAATTAGGGAATGCAATTATAATACTCAAAATGATCGGTCGGGTCGTTACATGACCATACCAATCGAGGCCGATGAGGGCCATAATCTGAATCATATGAAAATAAGATCTCTCTCATTTAAGGGGTAAACATACCCAAAAGCTCATATATATATATATATATATATATATATATATATATATATAACTATGTAGGTGATGAGGCCGCCATGAATGTCTCTAACTAGAAATACCAAACTGAACATATACACAGGGCTGGAAGGCAACAATACTAATATAGAAAATACACAGGACTTGTCTACAAGCCTCTAGAGATAACTAAACTGTATCATGGTCGGGATAGGGTCTCGACCTATCCATCAAACCTGTATTGTAACGACCCGGCTGGTCATTTTTAGAATTTACGTCCCGTTCGGCAGCATACGATCTCGAACAGCTCCGTATTAGGCGTTATGACTTTCGTGTGTGGTCGAGTTCGATTTTCGGATGATTCGGGGTCAATTCGAAAGAAGGATTCTAGTTTTGGAAGCTTAAGCGGTAAGAATTTATCGGAGTTTTTGACTTTGGAAAAATACTCAGAAATTGTGTTTTGAAGATTCCGACAGCTTCGTATGGTGATTTTGGACCGGATTTAGATTTGGAGGTCCGTAGGTTAATTTGAAGCATTTCGGCAAATTGGGAAGTTGAAGTTCTTGGAAGTTAAGAGGTTTGACCGAGAATTTGACCTTGGTGATATTGGGGTTAGATTTCGATTCTGAGAGTTGGATTAGCTCCGTTATGTCATTTGGGACCTGCATGCAAAATTTGACGTCATTCCGGGTTGATTTGATAGGTTTCGGCGTGAGTTTTAGAAGTTGGAAGATTTGAAAGTTCATAAGTTCGATTCATGGTGCGATTCGTAGTTCCGACGTTGTTTGATGTGATTTGAGACCTCGAGCGATTTCGTGTTATGTTATAGGACTGGTTGGTATATTTGGACGGGATCCCGAGGGGCGCGGGTGAGTATCGGACGAGTCTCGGATGATTTTATTGCTTTGGACCAGGTCTGTTTCTGGTGTATCCGCATCTGCGGAGGTTTGATCGCAGATGCGGAGCATCTTCTGATAGGTTCTGGGTCGCTTATGTGATGTTGGGGCAGGCCCTGTTGAATCGCTTCTGCGACTGGAGGACCGCAGGTGCGATGACGCATCTACGGAATGTGGATCGTAGATGCGCGTTGGAGGTTCCGGTGATGTCGCTTCTGCGGTGTTTGACCCGCTTCTGCGCAATCGCAGATGCGCAACTATGGTCGCAGGTGCGATCTCTGTGTAGGCAAGTGAAGACCGCAGATGAGGAGAATTGTCTCGCACCATCGAGAGTGCAAGTGCAAGTGCATGTCCGCAAATGCAGAAGTTCTGGGCAGAACACTTATAAGTCGAGGGTTTGGCCATTCTTAACATTTATAGAGTTCTAGATCTCGATTTTGGGCGATTCTTTGTGGGTTTTTCAAGCAAATCAATTGGGTAAGTGTTCTTCACCTAGAATTTATTATATTCTATGATTCTATCTTTATTTTTATCATTAAATTAGTGTTTTGAGTGAGGAAAAAAGGGGATTTTGAAGAAAACATTCAAAATGTAAAATGATGATTTAAGGGACGAAATGGTATCAGAATTTGATAATTTTAGTATGGTTGAACTTATATCATAATGGGTGTTCGGGTTTTATAAAATTTGTCGGGTTCCGAGGTGCGGGCCCGGGGGTCGATTTTTGGGTTGATTTTTGGTTTTTGATAAAGATTGAAGCTTTATTATCCAGAATAGTGTCTTATGAGTTTTATTTATGCCTTGAAGTTATTTTGGCTAGATTTGAGCCGTCCGGAGGTTATTGCACTCGAGGAGTTCATTTAGAGTAATGGTCTATCTTCTTTGAGGTAAGTATCTTATCTAACTTTGTGTGGGGGAACTACCCCTTATGATTTGAGTCTTTGGTGCTAATTATGTCATGTGAAGTCCGTGTACGCGAGGTGATGAGTACGTGCTCGGGCTTATTTGTGAAAAGTTGACCTTTTAGGGCTCGTAGGTCCTTATGTCCACTAGATATGAAGTTGTTTTGTTATGTTAAGTTCCCCATTACTAGCTTCACCTCTACGTGTTTTTATTGCAATTTATTTGCTTTATGTTCCCCCTTATTGCCTATTTGACTCTTGTGTGCCTTAATGGAAATTGTTGCCTCTTCAAGTGCCATGCTATCCTTGTCCTAACTGCTTATCCTTAACTGAAATTATGGTTATCCCTCATATAATTGTTCATCCTTAATCGAGGTTATGATTATCCTTCCGCTGCTTACCCTTAATTCAATTTGTTGTATCTCTTTTGTAATTGCTCAACCTTAAAAGAAGTTTAGTTGTCCTATATCTTAGTTGACTTATCCTGATTTGGAATTATTGACTCGTGTTATCTCCCTTGCTTTTGAACTGCACTTTGTGGGATCGTTGTTACATATTGTTGCTCCCTTGTTGAGCTATTCTTATTATGACTAGTATTCTCTATTGTGTTTATTCTTTGTGAACTCGTTTTACCGTTTCCTTGTGATCGAAAGCTCTTGAGTTGATTTACTTGTCGTACTTTTGTGTTATTGTCATTGTTGCTTTTGTACTCAGTGTTGTGTTGCTTGAGGTTTCTGCCGTGCTATTATTACTATGGATATATGTACATGCGGCGTGACAAGGCGGACTATATATGTGGGTTGTGCATGTGGCGAGACAATGTGGGAATATCATTATGCACATGTGGCGAAACAAGGTGGGAATATCATTATGCATGTGTGGCGTGACAAGGCGGGCATTTACTTTATTATTGTGCACGCGGAGAGACAAGGTGTGCTATGTCGGGGATTGATTTGTGGTTACTTGAGATGGCCTGAGGGCATTGTTGTTGTTGATATTTGTGTTGTGGCAAGCTAATTTTTGTGAGTTTTACCTTGTGCAAATCGTGGGGATCGTTTCTTATGTGTCATTCATTTCCCTCAACTCTTACTCGTTGGCCTGAGCTGTGTTAGAACACTTGCACAAGCATACATGCAATTAATCATCCTTATCCGTTTGAGAAGATGTTTCCTGATATTATTGAGCATTTATACACGCAATTGTCTACTTGTCTTCTATGTGAAAATGGTTCTATTGGCACGTGCATCGTCTGTGCGGTTACTAGTTGAAATGAGGACACAAGATGCCAAGTGTTTTGGGTTCACAAGGTGGGACCCATGACTTGTGGATATTCTGAGGTTTGGTACCTCGTGGTGATTATTGGATAAAACCTGATGAAAAAGTGGTTATTCTCGTCTAGTTGCTACATGTCTTTCTTTAAATTGTGTTTATAGGATTTAGACTGTGTTCAGCTTACTCTATTGTGCTATTACGTATTGTGTTCCGCTGCTAATTGTTGTTTCTATTTCTTATTGCAAGTACCATATTATCGTTGTCATTACGGATAGTATTATAGATACATCGTATTCTGTTAGTTCTACACTTATAGTTGTTAAGGTTAGCTAGTCCAGTATGTATCTTGACTGCCTCATCACTACTCCACTGAGGTTAGTCTTGATACTTACTAGGTACCGCTGTGATGTACTCATACTACACTTCTGCACATTTTTGTGCAGATCCAGGTAAATTCAGAGTCAGTCGATCGTTAGCTAGTTGTACAGATCTTGCTGTGGAGACTCAAGGTAGATCGTTAGCTAGTTGTACACTTCTGCACATTTTTGCTCTGTTGTTGTACATGCACTATTTTATCTCTATTTCAAAATAGTTGTATTTATAGGTTTATGTAACAAACTCTGTAGAGCTTATGACTTGTACTGCCGGATTTGGGATCGTAAATTGTATAGAGATTTCTATTCCTTATTGTCAGATATCGGTGAAATATTGTTATTAATTCAGTTAATGTTAGGCTTACCTAGTCCCTAAGACTAGGTGCCATCACAATATCCTACGGAGGAAATTTGGGTCGTGACATGTATATATAAAATAGACTCCAAGGTCTAGACCTGGTAACTCCGAGAAAGTGGAGCTTACCAACTGAGCTGTTGTTTGACTCTGTCTACTGGGAAGGTCTATCCAACTGTCTATCAGGACCTGCAGGCATGAAATGCAACGTCCCCGGCAAAATGGACGCCAGTACGAAATAATGTACCGAGTATGTAAGGCAACAGAATAACTGAAAGCTGAAACTAAACTGATAATATAATAACTGAAAGTAACTAGGAGTCAAAGACAATCTGAAGATATGCTTACCTGCTGATACTAACTCAACTCTCTCAATATAGTAAGTAAAATAGTTGTCCGGCCCTATAAGGCTCAGTATGTGTAACTGCTCTGCCGTAGTAGACTCGCTCACAGGCGCCGACCATACTAGGCTCTGTATCTCGGCCATTCTGGGCTTTCTCATAGGCGCTCGGCCACAGTAGGCTCGGTATATAACTTAGCAACTGATCAGAAGTTACCCAATAAGAGCCTGCCCACCGATTATAGCTCGGTGGTGGTGAAAATACTACAATACTTTATATATATAGACCATCTGCTCTCTTGACTGAAAGAAGACAATAGTTAACTGAATAGATAGTCCTAATAAGGGAGAATACTGTAACTTATGATACTAGGATAAAGTGAATAAATTTAGGAATACGAACTTCTCTTTATGTCTCGTTACCAAACACATAGAGTTACGAGATCATGCTAAAATGAAGGGAAGGTTTAGCCTTAACATACCTTAACTCCGTTGAGTCTTAGTACCTTCCAAGCAACTCTTCAAACAACTCAACTCAATCTACCATAGCATAAGGAGATTCAAAATCAGTGCTGAGTAAAGGCTAAGTCCGTAACTTAAGCTATTAGCTCGTTGACGTAAATTCGGCAGCATCTTCCCCTTGTAACAAGGGCCTCCTCCAATATCATATACCAATAATAACAACCAGAGCAATACCATAAGAACAACATCAATAATAGGGTACAAAATATTTCATTAATAAGTCATCAACATATCACGACGAGCGGCAAACTCGGATTAAATCCCTTTAGCACCCTTCAACCCCATTATCATTCATTCTTAAACTCATTAATATATCCAGTATAATAACCAATATATTTTAAAGGATTTCCAACCTTGTACTCAATTTTAAAGTTACCCGAAAAAGCCCGATACAAGATAATATCACTATCGACAACTTCCAGGTGCTTTATAGCCATTTCCTTTTCTAGTTACCAATTTCCTTAAGAAGATTGACATATAAACCAACATAATCATAATAACAATATCATAGCCAACGTATTTTCCATAATTTTTAGCCACTTAAAGTTCATAAGAGCAACTTTCAAATCATTCCATCAAGAACGATAACGTCTCAAGCTAATCTAAGTATCATCTTGTAGTTTATCATTCTAAATACTTAACCAACATATAAGAAAGCTTAAGCACAATTAGTAGGTTTTTATACCCACCTTAGACAGTAGCAACAACTTGAAATTTCAGCCAAACACAGCCCACAATTATCCTCAATGACAACACAACCTCAGAGAGGTGTTGTTTTTCGCTAGAACTAACTTTTGATGTTGAAATATGGTGTAATCACTTCAAAACCTTATGGTATCTGTCTAGGAGAATTAGGAGGAGTATAGGGACGAGTTTGGGTCTAAAAATGAGAAATAAAGGTCGTCCAAATTATTTTTAAAGTGAAATAG
The DNA here is from genome assembly GCF_000715075.1 of Nicotiana tabacum. NCBI lineage: Eukaryota > Viridiplantae > Streptophyta > Magnoliopsida > Solanales > Solanaceae > Nicotiana > Nicotiana tabacum. Next base: position 128,799,043 of record NC_134102.1, on the reverse strand, counting down.
GTCAACCACCGCCTAAGTGGGTCCCATTGGGAGCTTCTGCATAGTCTCGCAAAAACACGAATATCTCTCTACTCCGATGTCGTATTGACAAACAGTTTAATGCATTAGAAACTTGACTTTTAGATCTTCAATTTAGTACATTTATGAATGTAACTTGTGATGACCATTGTCAACTTTTCTTCCACAACTTGCTTGACTTCAAAACATAACACTCGGCTATCATTTGAATAAAGTAAATCATAAAATAACCTCCTTGTCATGTTAAGCACCCTATTATCACTCCAAAAGTACATGTTATAATATTCCCAACTTGTCGACCTTCGGCGAAACTTATCTTCTTCAATTTGTTTAGCTTCTAATCCTTCCAACCCTCTTGGTACTTGTTATCTATGATCTTAACTATTCGTAACCTCCAAGGTAACATTATTCACTTACTTTATGTACTTTCAAGGGCGATCTAATTTCTGGGCTTTCATTAATTTGCTTACGACGCACTCTTACGTATGAAAACATAGGGTGTAACAGTTTATTTCCTTTTTAGGTACTACCACTACCACTACGTTATCTAACTAATCTGGGTATTTAACTTCCCGGATAAAACCTATTTTTTGAAGTTTGGATACCTCATCCTTGATGAACGCGTATTTGATCTCGGACCGTGGCCTTCTCTTCTGCTTGACCGGATGGAACTTCAGATCCAAACTCAACTTGTGAGTGGTTACCTCCGGCGGGATCCCTGTTATGTCTAGATGGGACCAGGAAAAATAATCGGCGTTAGCTTTAAGAAAATCAATAAGTTTTTTCTTGAGATCAGGGGTTAACCCCGTGCCCAGGTATACCTTTCGATCTGGTAGATGCTCGATTAATATAATTTGCTCTAACTCCTCGACCGTTGATTTGGTGGCGTCGATATCATCGGGTGCTATGAATGATCTCGGAACACTGTAATCGTCCTCATCGCCCTCTCCTTGTTCTTCCTGTTTCTCCGGTTCGGCTAAGGCCGGTACCATTAATTGCTATTTAGTTTCTTCTATTTTGGTCGATTTCGTGCTTCTTGATGTTGAGATCGCGGGCACCGGGATCACTTCATCGACAACAAACATTTTCCTTGAGGCCGGCTGACTCCGTAGACCGTTTTGACTCCCTCCGGCATGGAAAATTTCAGCGCCTGGTGTAAGGTCGAAGGTACCACCCTCATGTTGCGGACCCATGGCCTTTCGAACAAAGCGTTGTACCTCATATCCCCTTCGATTACGTAGAACTTCATTTCTTGGGTTGTCCCAGCAGTGTTTACTGGCAAAGTTATCTCTCCTTTCGTGGTCTCCCAAGCCATATTGAACCCATTCAATACCAGGACTGCCAGTACGATTTGATCCTGTAACCACAGTTGCTCTACGACACTTGATCTGATGATGTTGGCTGAGCTACCTGGATCAATCAATACACGTTTAACCCGAGATTTATTGGTAAGTACAAATATTACGAGTGCATTATTATGGGGTTGTACGATGCCCTCGGCATCTTCGTGGCTAAACGAGATAGCTCCCTTCGGAACGTAATCCCGGGTGCGTTTTTCCCTCGTAATAGACACTTTAGTGCATTTTATCATTGGCCCTTGGGGGACATCAACTCCCCCAATGATCATGTTGATCACGTGCTGAGGCTCCTCTTGTTCGACCTGCTTGTTGGCGTCCCTGTTTCGAAAATGGTTTTTGGCTCACTCGCTTAGGAATTCTCAGAGGTGTCCATTGTTGAACAATCGAGCAACGTCTTCTCTTAACTGGCGCCAATCTTCGGTCATATGACCGTGAGTGTCGTGATACTTACATATCAAATTAGGATCTCTCTGGGCAGGGTCGGAATGCAATGGTCGGGAAGCATCAAATTATGATCGTCATGATGCTTGTAGCGTCCATGTTGAAATTGTACTTCAATAATCTTGGTGCTTCCCTACTCCCGAGCGACCTGTCAAACCCGCTCTTGCTTATCAGGCCCCGACCGCTCGGCCCTCGATCACTTCTCTTCTCATTCCTTGTTGAGTGACACCCGGATCTGTTTCCCTTCCTATCTGCGCTGTATAGCTGATATCGATCTCGGACCGGCCTTGGCTCCTGATCAATGGCTTTCTTAGATCTATCATCGGTTCTGATGGGGTAAAAAGATCCAGAAGGACCCCGAGTTGGTCGTCTTCGACCCTAATCTTCGATTGGTACCTGTTGTGGACGTCGGCCTAGGTTACCGCTGGGTACTCCACCAAATTTTGTTTTAGCTGTTAAGAGGCTACCGAACTTCGGGGGTTGAGCCCTTGAGAGAATGTCTGAACGGCCCAATCATCCGCAACTGGTGGCAGATCCATCTGTTCCATCTGGAATCTTGACTCGAACTCCCTAAACAATAAGCATCTCGTTATCCCTTTGTTTGACTTTGAAAAGATCTGATTTTCTGGTCTCGACCTTGATAATTTTAGTCGTCGTACAAGTCTAAAAAAAGGTAAAAATTTTCTTTTTCCGGTAATTGTTGATCTATAATTGATACTGAACGGGATTCGCTCGTAATATCCGGTTGAGGGCAGATATTTTGGCTCCCTATACTTGGTCTGGGGTGCGTCACTTTACCGTATCCGATCTCAGATACATCGTTTATTCTTCCTGGGTCTCGATACAAGGGGTTCCCGGCCTCGATTATAATCACGTCGAGCCGTGCTTCCCATTCGTGCTCTCTCTCATCGGAAAATCGGGGAAAACTTTACCCCCAATTTTACCCGTACACAAGGTTCTTTGCCCAAAGAGAGGAGGGTGGACAAGCAGTGTTCTGTTTATACAGTGTCATCCTTTTTTTTTATTCTTCTTAATATTACTATTTAAAGTTCTCACACCGGGTATGTTATTTTTGATATATCGATATTTAAAGTTCATTAACTCGGTTAATGTGAATCCATATGGGGTAGGCACACCATGGAAAGTAAAAGTACTCCGTACCTAAAAAAAAATAATTCCATTATCAGAACTTAAACTCAAGATTGTGGGAACTGGGATCCCAACAACTCATAATGTGAATTTCATGGACTAAACGCAAGTAGACAGAAATTGGCGATACAAATATGTGGCTCGTAAAGCAATTAGTTTGATAATTTTCCTTTCTTTCCTATAATTCATATTATCTGTTTTTTTTAAAAAAAAAATCACAGTCCTTAAAATAGACACTCAATAGACTTAATAGTAAGAATATTTGTCAAATTATATTTTATCTTTCTCTTAAATGTCGGACTTGATGAACACTCCACCAATTTAAGCAGGAAAGATAAATTTGAAAAAGAAAGGTAATAATAGAAACTTCTTCTTTTTTAAAAAAAACAAATATTTTGGAATAAATTTAATTTGTCAAAATGACAAAAATATGAACGGAATATAGTATCTTTTTACATATTTCTGTAAGAGAATTCATGATAGGGAAAAGAGAAGAATGTCGACGAGGGTTGATGAACTCATGATGTTTAATACTCCCTTCGGTTTGGCCCTTTTTTTTTTTTGGGTCCAAAAAAGTGATTTTTATATATTTCAAGAATGAATTAATTATTTTTTTTCTATATTATTTTTGGAGTAAATAATGTTGAAGTATTTGTTAGGGGTGTTTATATGAAGAGATAGTAAAAGTTAATATGGTCAATTTTATTGCTAATTAATGTTAAAATGTGAATTTCTCAATTTGTGTGAAAATATCTAAAAAATCAATTAATGTGGACCGAAAAGAATATGTTATATACTTCGTTAGATACTCTAAAATTAAATATGGTCATGAGATGCAAAATTTTCAGCTCTTTTTAACGCTTAATTACCATTTTGACCTCATTTGTGGGTTCTGGCACTTCACTTTTGATTGTCTTCTTTGCTCATTTCAATTTACAGCTGGGTCCACCAATTATTATTCAAAGCGGAGCTATAGTCGGCGAACGACGGTCAATTGAATACCCTTTTTTGAAAAATTATATTCACATATTACTTGTTCTACCTAAATATTAAATTTTGAACACTCTAAACTAAAATCTTAATATTGCCGGTGATGTATCAAATATGTATCTTAGGCCTCATTTATTTGCATTTAATGGTAGTCTGAATCTTAATCATTCTGATCTCAGATATTAAGTGCATTTATTTTTAAAGTCTGAATCTTAATTATTCAGATCTTAATCGTTAAGTGTGTTTATTTTTTTTACTTCACAACCACTTAATAAGTCTGAATATGTCTGTATGATTAAGATCTATAACATAGACTTAATTTCATTAAGATGTTATCATCCATATTTATTATTAATTGCCACCATCACCTACCATTATCAACTACCACCATGCCGCCCACCACCACCACCATCATCCTCATCATAGCCGTCACCATTGTCGACTACCACCACCCACCATCAGAGGCGGAACCAAGATTTGAACCTTGTGGGTTCGGAATTATAATCCTTTTAAATTACTGGGTTCTAAATTAATAAGTTGTACATAATCAATAAATTTCTTAAGACAAATACATTGTTTGAATAAAAGCTACTAGGTTCGGCCAAACCCACACTCCGCACTCTGCCTCCGTTCACCATCCCCACCACTCGCAACACCATCATTCTCAACAACAACCAACACTCATCCACTTCAACTAACATAACTAACCACCCCATCACCATCAACAATCATAGCTGGCACTGCCCATCATTATAAACTACCACCACCCACCACCATCTTCCTCAATCACAACTACCACCACCACCACTCGCTATTATTAACGATCACCACCCACCATCACCATCCTTAATCATAATAGCTACCACTACCAATCACCACTAGCTACTACCCTAAACTACCACCATCAACCAAATCTACCACCAATCACTGCTTTTAGTCACTTTCACAGGCACTATCATTATCCATCACCACCAGCAACTATCATATTTTAAAAAATTATATATTTTATTACTGAAATATTAGATTAATTAGTATTTTATTTGAATTTTATGCTTATTAATTTTCAAATAAAGGTAAATTTTATACATTCAAATATTAAAAATGAAACAGTCTTAATCATTTAGTATTCAGATCTTAATGCACATCTTAACATTCAGATGTGTATTCAAATTCAAATGTCTTAATCTTAATACACATCTTGATATTCAGACGTGAATTCAGATTGAGACGTCTTAATCTTAAAAAAAAAAAAAAAAAAAAAAAAAAGAGGCCTTAGTGACCTTGTAGCATGAAATTCCCTCGAAAGTATTTAAACATTTAAATCTTCATTTTTTGCTAATTTGTTTTCCTACCTAATTTACGAGAAGGGGAGCCATAGAGTAATAGTATTGTCTCCGTATGACTTATAGATTACGAGTTCGAACCGTAGGGTCAGCCATTGATGATTGCATCAGGGTAGGCTGCCTACATCACACCCCTGGGTGTAGGGGTGTTCAAACTGAACTGGAAAATCGCACCAAACCGAAAAATCAAACCAAACCGATTAAAAAACCCGACTAGGTTTGGTTTGACTTGGTCTGGTATTGAGTAAAAAAATTCGAACCAAACCGACATATAAATATATATACTTTTAAGATTTTATATATAAGACTTTATATTGAATTTTTTTTAAAAATGTTAAAATATTTGGGATCCTCTCATGTGTTAACCTTGAAAGCGTACATTAGCGAAAATTATTATTAGGCGACTAAGAAAATAACTATCATGTGTTACTAAAAACATTCTCTCATTAGAATATTTTAATAAATTATATGTTTGTCAATTTTTTTAATATTTGCTAAACATATATTCATTTATCAAAATTTAATCTATAACTTTAACAAAGTAAGATTGGAATAAAATTCATGTAACAAAAAAAATCCGAAAACCCAAAAAATATGACAAAACCTAACCAATCCAAGCCGATATAGTTAGTTTGGTTTGATTTTGATAAAAATCGAACCAATCCGGTCCATGTACACCCCTACCTGGGTGTGTGGTCCTTCTCCGAACCCTATGTGAATGCGGGATATTCCGTGCATCGAACTATTTTTTTTATTTATCTGTTAAGGGAAAAATTCGATAACACTGATCACTTGGTCAGTAACAGCAGGGGCGGAGGTAGCACGCTAATTATGGATTCGGCTGAACCCGGTAACTTTGGTCAAAATTTGTATTTATTTAAAGAAATCTATTAAAAATATATAAATTATTAATTTAGAATCTAGTAACTTAAAAATTCTACAATCTCCAACCCATAAGCTTCAAATCCTGGTTCTGCCTTTGAGTAACAGTGCAAATACTACATTGGTCATCAGTCAACCCCTGCATGCATTTAGTTTGTGTAGCAATCCCAAACTAATTTTATTTGAAATTTTAGGCCCAAATTATTCCCTTTACCCATGGGCTTTTTAAAAGATGACCCAAACTTTGTCCTATGACCATAACATTATTATCCAATGCATTGACCCGATGCAACAAAAGATCACGTTTGGACATTAAACAACTGCTGATTTCAATATATCAAGTTTGATATGCAACAAAATAATCACAACTTAAGTATTATATCTTTACTTCCGTAGGCCGATCAATAATCTGAAAAGAGTTTAAAGTAACATTACTTATTAAGTGGTCAAATATTTACAACGAATATGAAAATAATGTTGGTTCAATGATTGATTATGAGATATTATCAACTTGTAGATGGTTAGAAGTTAAAACCATTGTTAAACCTTAAGTGCGCGAAACGTTTAATTGGTCAAAGTCCATTTAGTTTAAACAAATGAGCCATGCGGTTGGACGAGTCAATGAATTCTATTTTAAACCCATATTTATCATCTGGGTTGCAATTGGGCCTGGTTCGGGTCAACTTCTCATAAGCCATGCCTAATACTACTAGTATCTAGGGATCCATCTAAACTCTTTTCTATTTATTCTTTTATCTCTCCAAAATATTGTTACACAATCAAATTAATTAAATCATGAAACTATCTTTTTACACAATCACATTAATTAAAAGATGTAACTATTAATGGTTACTTAGAAAAGATGGTAGGTGACATGCTTTGAAAGGTCAAATAATATTGAACGTGTACCTGAGAAGTATTGAGAAGAGGTGATTAGACAAGACATGACGATGCTTCAGCTCACCGAGGACATGACCCTTGATAAGAGGGTTTGAAGGTCGAGAAATAGGGTAGAGAGTTAATAGATAGCTGTGCGCTTTTTTCTTTTCAGTACTAGTAGTATTAGGTTAGTATTGTATTTTCTTATTCGTAAATTTCTATTATTACTTTTTTTTTTGCTTTGATCTTTTACTATCTTGCTGTTGCTACTGCTGTTCTTTTTCCATCTTCTTGAGTCGAGAATCTATCGGAAATAACTTTTTTACCTTCTTAAGGTACATGTAAAGTAGCAACAATAAGACTACCCTTCACAAATCTCACTTGTGGGATTATACTGGACTTGTTATTATTGTTGATAGGTAACATGTTTCAACACATAAAATGTTATTGAATGTAAGAGTGTACAAAGCAAATCGACAAACCGCACCAAACCGATAATCCGAATCAGACAGAGAAAAAAAAACCTAACTATGGTTTGGTTTGACTTGATTTGGTGTTGGAAAAAAAACCCGACCATAATTGGTTTGGTTTGGTTTATCTAAAAAAAGTCAAACCGAACCAAACCAACATTACATGTATAGAAGTTTTAAATATATTTAATACATAATTTTTTTTTTATTGTTGTGTAGTTTATAAATATTTCTTAAATATTTTCATAATTTTATCTTTTAACGTATCATTTTAAATTTGGACTTATAATTTTTGAATGCTACAATAAATTTTATAGTCAATATTAATGCTAATAAAAGACATTCAATTAAATTGTACTAGGAATGACATTAGAGTTGGATATCTATTTTTTTTTTAGTTTTTCTATGGTTTAGGTAAAATGCACAACTGATTTTTTTTTAGTGTTTAGTCATGTAAAAATAGTACTTGTTAGTCGTACTTATTTTAGTAACTTGGTAATTTTAGATTATGTTTATTTTCATTATGGCATATTAATAATATTTTTTTGTAGTGTTTAGTCATGAAAAAATAGTACTTGTTAGTCGTACTTATTTTAGCAACTTAGTAATTTTAGATTATGTTTATTTTCATTATGGCATATTAATAATATTTATTTTATGTAATTTTATTATCTTTATTGTTAAATATTTTAGTACAATGCCATAGCTCATCTCATATTTTATGTTATTTTTTAGAAAATACCTTATATAGTTATGTGTTACTAGGATCAAATAAATATTTGGAGCACAAATTCTACGTTTTGTGCTATGAAGACTTTATAAAAAAAAACCGAAATAACCCGAAAATCCAGAAAAACCGAGATTAAAAAACTCGACTTTTATTAGTTTGATTTGGTCTTTAAATTTAATAACCCGACATAATTGGTTTGGCTTGGTAATTGAAAAATCTGAACTAACACGACCTATGTACACCCCTAATTGAATGTATAACATTATTTACGTGTCAGTGGAGATAGAAGCTAGGGATAGCTAGCTACACATAAGTTTTACGGAAAAGGGCCAACAATACCCCTGACGTATTGAAAATGGCTAAAAAATACCCTTCGTTAACCTTTTGGTCCGCAAATGCTCCTAACGTTTGTTTTTGGGCTCAAACTTACCCATATATCTAACAGAAGGGCCAACAATACCCCTAACGTATTGAAAATGACTCAAAAATTCTCTCTGTTAATCTTTTGGTCCGCAAATACCCCTAACGTTTGTTTTTGGGCTCAAACTTATCCCTATATCTAACAGAACTAACCTGGACAATTTTTTGACTTTAACTTCGCCATGTGGTATTTTCTTAATCTGCCACGTATATTATATGTATTAAATAAACCCACCTGTATCTTTTAAAATACCCAACGACCCTGACCCGCTCCTATATATTTGGACGGTCGGCTAAAATTAATTACATTCTCTAGTTAAATATATAAAAAAAATATACATTGATTATATATAAATATATGGTAGGAAAGCCATTAATGGTAGATAAGAACACAGAAAAGGAAGTGGAATTGAATTTTGCAAGACTGTTGGTGGAGGTAAAAATAGGTGATCAGTTTCCGGAGATAGTCTATTTCAAGAATGAGAAAGGGACAATTGTAGAACAAAAGGTTACATATAACTGGAAACCTTCTGTGTGTGATGTGTGCAGTGAGTATGGGCATACAGGGAAAAAATGCAGGAAGAACAAGGCTAAAGAGATCGGGAAACCTACACAAGAGAATGACAGAATGAGGGTAGTTCAAGTGGAAGGAATTACAGGTAGTCCAAGCAGGCAGACAGAACAGGTAGCTCAAACAGAGCTACAAAAGCAAGCTGAAATAGGCAGGGATAACAAAAATGGTAAAGCTACACAAAACCCAGTGATGCAGGGTGATGGGACAAATAGGAAACAACAGGGTACAAGGTGGAATCAACCGCAAAAACATGCAAATGTTCCTATAGTTATTAAGGATGTGGTGACTGTTACTAATACATTCCAAGCATTGGAGAAAGTTCGAGAGGAGAAGGAAAAAGAAAGTCAGGGAAATGTGGGTAGCCAAACACCTCTCCCTGTGAGAGATGGTTAATATCCTTAGTTGGAATGTTAGGGGCCTAAATGCCCTACAAAACAAAAGGAGGTCAAACTTCTCTGCAATGAGCTGAATGTGGGATTAATTGGTCTATTGGAGACTAGAATTAAGCATAATAAAGTAGAAGAAGTAGTTAATAAAATGTTTGGTGGATGGCAGTTTCATTCAAATCATGCCTCACACTACAATGGTAGGATTTTGATACTATGGAGAGCAGACTACTATAAACTTAGTGTCCTCAGTGAGAATGCTCAGGCTGTCACATGTGCAGTAATATTTGTGCCAATGCAAATGGAATTTCTAGCAATATTTGTGTATGCCTACAACTTAAGGGAAGAAAGAAGAGAGTTATGGGAATATCTCTGTCATATATCTGGAATGGGGCATAAGCCATGGATAACTATGGGAGACTTCAACATTGTGCTACATATAGAGGATAGACAAGAAGGCAATCCGGTCACACTTAATGAAGTAATTGATTTTCAGTCATGTTTGGATGTAACAGGTTTAACTGAATTGCCAAATAATGGATGCTTATACACCTGGAATTATAAGCATGAGAATGAAAGAATTTTCTCTAGAATTGATTGGGTGTTTGTAAATAGTGAATGGATGGACAATGTGGTAGATTGTAGAGCAAAATTTCTGCCTGAAGGAGTGGGTGATCATAGTCCTATTCAGATCACAATAGCACTGACTAACAACCAAGCAAGGAAAACATTCAGATACTGTAACATGTGGAGTACTCATCCAAAGTTTAAGAAAATTGTGGAAAATGTTTGGTCTCAGAGTATTGAGGGGTATAAAATGTTCCAAGTAGTTAAGAAGTTAAAGCTGCTTAAACAACAATTGAAGACCATACATATGAGCCATTTTAGTAACATTGTGGAAGAGGCAACAAAGGATAGAGTCAATCTACTGAGAAGTCAGGAGGAACTTCAAAAGTTCCCACTGAACACTGCTCTACAGCTAGAAGAGAAGGCTATGGGGGCAAAATTCAGAAGGTCGAGCCATTTAGCAGAGATGTTCCTTCAGCAGAGAAGTAAAGCAACTTGGATTAGGGCAAGGGATGACAACACCAGATACTTCTTCTCAGTAATTAAGCACAGAAAGCTAATGCAGGCAGTCACACAATTACAAGACCATAATGATCAAATGCAGTATGAACCAGATACAATAGCAGACATTTTTGTTGATTACTATAAGAAGTTATTGGGTGAACAAGGAGAATGTAGAGGAGGTATAGTCCGCTGGTTCTTGGAGAATAGGTACAGGTTAACTGCCACTCAACAAATGCAACTGTTGGGATCCTATACAGATAAAGAAGTAAAAGAAGCTATGTGGGGCATCAATGTGAATACAAATCCAGGACCAGATGGTTTTGGAAGTGGTTTTTTCAAGGAAGCCTGGGATATTGTGGGCTCAGATGTGACTGAGGCAGTATTGGAGTTTCTTAGAAATGGGAAACTCCTCAAGCAAATAAATGCTACTATAATTACATTGATCCCAAAGGTTGCCAATCCTTTAAATGCTGGCCAGTTCAGGCCCATCTCATGCTATAATGTAGTATATAAGTGCATTTCAAAGATGTTATGTAAAAGATTGAAGCAAGTACTGCCACACCTAGTGACTGAATCACAAGTTGTATTTGTGCAAGATAGATCTTTGGTCCATAATGTCATTATATGCCATGACCTTTTGAGGCACTACCAAAGGAAGACTACTCATAGGTGCTTAATGAAGATAGACCTAAGGAAGGCCTATGACATGGTTAGATGGGATTTCTTAGCAGAGATGATGCTAGGATTTGGTTTTCCGAGCAGCTTCACACAGCTAGTTATGACATGTGTAACAACTACTACTTTTTCAGTTAAAGTGAATGGTATAGGGCATGGGTATTTTGAAGGGAAGAGGGGCCTGCGTCAAGAGGACCCAATCTCTCTATTGTTATTTGTCATGGTCATGGAGTACCTCTCAAGAATTCTAAATAGGATGAGCCAGCTACCGGACTTCAGATGTCACCCAATGTGTAAAAGACAGAAGCTTTCACATTTGATTTTTGCTGATGATCTAATGATCTTTTGTAAAGCAAATGATAGCTCAGTGAAGAGGGTCATGGAAGAATTGCACCACTTTTCAGAGGCATCTAGGCTAGTGGCCAACATTGACAAATCACACATATTCATAGCAGGAGTTGACAAGGAGACAAAAGCAAGAATAGTTCAAATGACTGGCTTCACCCTGGGAAATTTCCCTATCAGATACCCGGGCCTTCCCCAGTGTCACCAATTGATTGTCAAGATCACAGAGAAAATTAGGGCAACGTCTGCAAGACATCTATCCTATGCTGGGAAGCTACAGGTAATAAACTCTGTGCTATTCTCAGTTCATAATTGTTGGGGTGCAATATTTGTGTTACCTTAAAGTGTGTTGAACGAGGTAGATAGAAAGTGCATGGAGTTTTTATGGGGAAGCTCAGAAGAGAAGAAGAAATTGTCTTTAGTTGCATGGGAGAAAATTTGCAAACCTAAGAAGCAGGGTAGTTTAAATGCAAAAGGATGTAAGAACTGGATTAAAGCTTCTGTAGGTAAAATGATTTGGTTGATCATGAAAAAAGCTGATAATCTATGGGTAAAATGGGTACATGGTCTCTATATGAACAATATAGTGGATTTATGGAATCACATACCTTAGGCTGATAGTAGTTGGTATTGGAAGAGGCAACACAAACTGAAGTTGTGCATGGTGAACTGGTATAGGGATGGAAGATATAGCCTGAATGCAAATGGTAAATATTCAATCATGCAATGATACCTAAAACTGATTGGGGACACACCAAAAATGGAAATTGCAGAGTTAGTATGGAACAAAATCAGTCTACCAAAACATAGGTTCATCATGTGGTTGGTTGTTCAAGGTAGGCTATTGACAAAAGAAAGGATGTTGACAATGGGACTACAATGTGAAAATACTACATGTGTACTGTGTGATGGAGTTGGAATGGAGAATGCTATACATCTTTTTTCTAATTGTGTATGGTTTACGCAGCTATGAGAGATATTGAACCAATGGAGTGGTACCAGACTTCAGTAGCAGGATGCTCTACAATCCTTAAGCAAAATACAGGGTAGGAGATGGAGTGTGATGAAGAAGAGCATTATCGCAGCAGTGTATGAAGCAGGCTTATACCAGATTTGGCAGGCAAGAAACTGGAAGATGTTTAGGGACTCTACTGTACAGAGCAATATCATAGTGCAACAGATTCAAAGTGAAATTAGAGAAAGAGTGGACATGATAAAGAATTCAAAACGAGCTAGGAAGGCTAAATACATAATACATAGGCTATGTAGCTAGTGATAAATACTGGATGTCGTAGATGAATTAATTTGTTTGAATTTTTTCTTTTACTGAGGCTTTTCCTGGAATCACCAGGTAAAGTACTCTCTCTTTGTAAATCTGAATTTGTTTGACGGACCGGTAATACAATTTCACATTTATTACCCAAAAAAAAAATTAATATATATTTTACATGATATTATTTTTAGGAGAAATTATACAGTAGTTTTCCCTTCAAATTTTGCAGATCTTAACAAGTTTAACAAATATAAATTTTAATTTGCAAACATAAAAATGATAATGTTCTATTTATATGATTTTAAAGGAGAAGCAAAGAAACTTATGGAAAGGAAATTATTTAAAACCTTTAATTATATACATATCCAACTGCTTAGCACATTAATGGACTTCACATGCTCTTTTCATTGGGAACTAATAGTATTTTATATATAATAATAGAGCTAAAATATTAGCAAAAACTGTCGTTCCATTGTCAGATTTGCTTAATAAATTCGAGTTGTAGATCATAATTAATAGGGAAAACTACACCATATAATTTCTCCTAAAAATAATATCATGTAAATATATATTAAAATATTAATGTATAATAATACATAATTTTATATATAATCAATGTATATTTTTTTATATATTTAACTAGCGAATATAATTATTTTTAGCCGACCGTCCAACTATATAAGAGCGGGTCAGGTTCGTTGGATATTTTAAAACATACAGGTGAGTTTTATTTAATACAAATAATACACGTGGCGGGTTAAGAAAATGCCACATGGCGAAGTTAAAGTCAAAAAATTGGTCAGGTTAGTTCTGTTAGATATAAGGGTAAGTTTGAGCCCCAAAACAAACGTTAGGGGTATTTGAGGACCAAAAGGTTAATAGAGGGTATATTTGAACCATTTTCAATACATTAGGGGTATTGTTAACCCTTTTGTTAGATATAGGGGTAAATTTGAGCCCAAAAACAAACGTTGGGAGTATTTGCGGACCAAAAGGTTAACTGAGGATATTTTTGAGTCATTTTCAATACGTTAGAGGTATTGTTGACTCTTTTCCGCAAGTTTTATGGTGTGCCTCACACAACTGACATTAGTTGTGTAAGACCTCTTTTTATCTCACAAATGTGGACCCATATCTTATACTTTTGGATCCACAAAACTTTGACATAAAAAAGAGACCTCACACAACTAATGTTAGTTATGTGAGGCACAAAATAAATTTTTTCCCTTGGCCCGTATAAGAGTAACTAATTTGTACAAAAAGACGACAAACTACAAAGTATATTCTTTGCAACATTTAATCACCCAATTGGCATATCATTTTCAATTTATTCGTGAAATAAATACCATTACAGCATTCAATACAACAAAAAAGGAAAAGAAAAGAAACAGGAAAAGGTTGCACCTCCACCTCCTATGATAGGGAGTTCACATCTTCCCAAAGAAACTCAAATCAGAAAATGACAAGACAAAAGACAAGCCAACCCCAGCTATTAGAACTGAAACATAGTTGATTCATTCAACAAGGCAAAACAAAAAATAAAATGGAGTTTTTCTCTAAGTTTCAAGCTACTAGTGTTTTCCTATTCGGCTTGAAAACATACTCAATGAGGGATTCCTTAATTGACTTCATTTCAGGGAATTCCTTGCTCAGTTTTGAAGCATCAAGCTCATTGTTACTCCTAGGAGCAACAATGACCTTTGCTTGCTCCTCAAGAGTGAAATTCTTCCAGCTAAAGCTCGGGTCGATATAGTCACGGTACATTTCAAGAATCTCATTATGGCTAACAACTCCGGGATTTGTGAAGTTCCATATGCCAGTCAAGTTTCTCTTTGCCATCTCGAGGGATATCGGGAGAAGTTCATCTAAGATTGTCATTGAGTTTGGGATGTCGACTACCTTCTCATATCGAGTGATCTTGGTGATGAAGTTTCGGGGGTTGGTCAAGTCAGCAGAGATGGGCATCCTGACTCGTAAAGTACAGACGTTGTCATAGTTCTTCAGCAATTCCTCCACCTGAAATGATGATCAGCCGAAATAAGAATAAGGTTGAAGGTTTTAATCACACTCCAAATAGGTACAATAGCTGGTGAATCATCAAGACTGGACATCTTTTTCCAGGATGGACAAGACACACATTAACGACCAAAAACATAATATTTCCAACAAGCTAAGTAGCACAAACATGGACACAGCCCTAGGTCAAAAAGTTCCAAGAATTACCAAAGGAAGGTTGTAGACCAGGATATGAAACAACCCGAATGGAGCTCAAAGACAGAGAATGAATCAATGACATAAGAAAGCATTAAACAAGAGAACAAAAACAAATACTGTAACATCATATAAGAACAATGTCTAGTAAAAGGTTGCGTTTGGAATTCAACTCTGCCAAATTAATCATCTTTCCTCTCCAAATCCAGAGCAACATGCACAAGCATAACTACATATCTAGAACATAATTCAATGTTTTTTATCTAATCAGTAATAGCAAGAATAACTGCAAGAAACTGCTTTAACACATTATCGCACACCTAAATTTAGCAAGTAGGTTCATCACAACAAAAACATGCATTCCATATAGGATCTGGCCCCAGCATTTATAATACTAAACAAAAGCTCTAATCTTTTTATTATGTATTGGCACTCTACACTCAAAGCATTAAACTTCTACTTCTCTTACTTAGATTAGGGGAAATACTAGGTACCTGCATTGGATCATTAATTCAACAATCAAACAATTACGCCTCAGTTCCAAATAAGTCGAGTCAGCTACACGAATCCACACTATATCCATTCTGCTCTCTTCATGACCATTTCATTCCAATGCCAAATAATTTGCTCACCAACACGGTAACTAGCTAAGTTCCAAGAAGTTGGTATCACCCATATGGATCCACATTTTAGATCATTAATTATTACAGTACACAAATTTACACAATCAGGTCATTAACTCATACAGTACTTAATAAGCATTCATTAGTAACCAACAATAAATGGTAAGTAACATGCTATTAAGAGGTTAAATCAGTGCATATAACTTAAATCCATTAGATCCATACAAGAAAATGCAATAGCTAATAGATCTCAAAAAGCACAATAAGATCAAAACAAGAAATGTAACACCAGTGACCTCACCATAGCTTTAGTCTTTGAATAAAAAGATCCAGTGAAATTAGGAGTATCCTCTTCCTTGAACCCGATACCCGACCCTAACGGGCGACCCGCATCGTATTCAAATATACATCCAGTAGCATAGTTGATAAGGATCAAGCCCTTCTCTCTACAAACATCAGCAAGCGTTAAGGTACCGACCACATTAGTTCTGATGGTCTCCACCTTATGGGATTCACACCAGTCAACGTTAGGCCGGCCAGTGACTCCAGCTGCGTTGAATACATGGGTCGGTTTGACGGTGGATATGTCGGATTCCAAAGAGCTCCGGTTTTCTAACCGACCCGACCCGTATACGTAGTCTATACCTTGAGCTTCACAGAGCTTGCCGAGTATGCCACCAATCCAGCCGGTTCGGCCATAGATCAAGAACTTGGATGGCTTTTCGCTGTTAGCTGGGAAACCCATAATATATGGAGAAAAAGAGAGAAGAGTGAAGTGAATCTTGAAAGAGAAATAAGAGAGAGGAGCGATTCAAAGGAAGGAAGAACGGTGTTAAAATGGAGTATTTATATGCAGATAAACATATGTTAGGAGTACAGATTACATACAAGAAACAGGTGGATGGACGGAATAGAGACAAAACTACTACTTGGTACGTGGTTAAAGTTGTGGAGAGCAAGTTTACTACTATTAATACCCGTATATTATAGGTAAAAATTTATGACCAAATAAATAGATATATGATATATATTTGTATTTATAGACTTTTCTCATTTAATGTAGTTTAATTTATGCTTCTTTTACTTAATAAATCACTTAACCATGAAGCTAATATAGTTTGAGATAAAATTTGAGCTTGAGACTAGAGATGCATATACATCTACCGTTCATATAATAGAACCGGAAATGAATCCACATCTATCAAGTGTTTTTATCAAATCAATAAATATTAAAGGCAAAATAGCCTCGTCGACACTTGTACTTATACCACTTTGACATCTCGGTTCCTTTATTTTGTGAAGTTTCATCTAAACACTTATACTTATCCAAATAGAGTATTTTAAATACCTGACCATTGATATGACTGAGTTGGACAAAGCGCGTGATTTATACACACATATGATACGTGAATTCACTGAATTGGTGATTTTACTTCAATAAAAATAAAAAAAAGACAAAACCAAAAAATAAACAAAAGAAAAAAGGAAAAATATAATCCCCTCCCTTATCCTCCTTCTCTAGTTTTTCATCAGATCTATCCCCATCCCCTTCCCCCTTATCTTAATGTTTCTTTATTCCTTTCTTCCATAAGATTTTTATCTTTGTGCATACAACTTTGCATTCAATCTTTTCAAATCAATATGTACTCCAATAAAATTGCCAATACACTTAACCCTTCAAGAATATCAAAACAGTTTGTAATATATAAAAAGGGAAGTTCAATTTTTAACATGTTCAGAAAGAGAAATACTAGCAAAGGCATTTGATCAACAATTAAATTTATAATATTCTTCTAAATTAAATTTATGGGATAGGTTGGAGGAAGATTTGGCTTGTACAATTTCTTTAGCCTCAACAGCGTTTCTAGAACGATATACGCCAGCATTATTGTACCGAGAAGAAGTCCATAACCTTCCCCTTCCCCTTTTTTCCATCAATTCGTCTCCAACCATCTTCTTCCCATTTCCCCTTTCTATGGTTCCACCATTTTTTCCGGCGGTTAAAGCTTCTAAATCAAAACTTTTCTTCTACCAATATTCTCCAAAATAAAAATGTATTAAAATAAATAAATAAATAAATAAAATTTGTTTGAGTTTCAATACTTCTTAATACTAAGTTTGTTGGGTATCTTTTTTGGCGAGTGAAGCATTTTAAAATTTTGGGCTTGATGGTTATCTTATATGGCTACTATTTTCTTGTCGCCGGCGGAAGGAGTGGTGTCGTGATGGTCACTAGTGGTTCTAAAAATGGATAAGACTGGTGAAAGTTGTCGGTGAGCGGTGGAGTGATTGTGAATTTGTGTGTGAGTATCAATTAAAATTTTGTAAGTTCTGTCTGTTTGGATTTGGAGAAAATGTGCAGATGAGCCATTGTTTCCGGTGGGTTGACTGAAATATGGTTTAAAGGACCCAAAAATGGGGGAGAGCACGTGAAACCAAGGGTTTTAATTTTAGTTTTTCAAATGGAATTTTTAATTGACAAAGATAAAAAATGACATGGCAAGTGATGTGGATCTGATGTGTCATTCCTGCCAAGCAAGTGAGAAACATGTATCATAGTCATTACAAGGAGGTGTTTAAAATACTCTCTTTGGACACGCACAAGTTCTTAGATGAAACTTCGTAAAGTAGAGGGATCGAGATATCAAAGTGGTATAAGTACAAGTGTATACGAGACTATTCTGCCAATATTAAATATGCATCTTGTTTCAACATATTTATCACTTAATTGATATTTATTAGGACTATCATTTTAATTTTAATTCTACGATTAAATTTACCTGATTTGGTATAAATAATTTAATTAGTGTGTATGTAAATATATGTAAGTAATAGACAAGAGGGTTTGGGTGGAGTAAAATAATTGTATGTAAATATGGGAATAGACGTAAGAAATAAACAAAGACCAAGATTGGATCTATGAATATGGGGAGGCCGTCACTGAGATGCTTGCTTGGACACGACGTAGGAGAGGGGTGTGTGAGTGGGTAGGGAGTGGGAGTCATACGTTTTCATTTGAAAAATGGATGCGTGGGCGAGATATGAGCACTAGTTTTTAGGAAATTTTATATGTAAGAAAATATTTGAGTATTCAATTTTGATTCGTAGAATTCTATGAGTATCTTACTCTTACTAATAAATCAAGCGAAGGAGTTAACAAAATTTGCATAATTATTGTTTTAAAAAAAAAAAGAAAAGAAAATGAAGACGGATATTAATGATAAAAAAAATAATCTGGTGTACAAGGTATCATGAGTTCACGCCGAAATCTACCATAATGCAAATATTAGTGATTATTTTTATGGTTCGGACCCGTGAAAAAAACTTTACTTTTGCTCTAAGGCTCCCTTCACATATCAACTGTACTTTTATAAATTAAAAGAAAACAACTAAAATGTTGTTAGCTAGTTTTATCAAAGATTGTGAGCCCCAATTAGGTAATCAATTGTAGTAGGCTGGTAAAGATCAATGAGAGAAGAAATAATATAAATAAAACATGAAGTCCAAATTCGCAAGAATGAAAGTCAAAACTTCAGAAATTTAGGGTATGTTTGGTACGAAAAAAAATATTTTAATTTTCGCATGTTTGGTTGGCTTAAATGTCTTGAAAAATATTTTTCTTACGAACTAATTTTCCTCCAATTGGAAAAAAATATTTTTCTTATCAAGAGAAGGGAAAACATTTTTCAAAACTCTTTCTTACCTTCCCCACCCTCACCCACCCACCCCACCCTCACACCTAACCCCATCCCTCTCTCCAAAAAGGCTTTTTTAAAAAAAAAAAAAAATTTCCGTCACCACCTACCCTACACCCCCCAAAAAATGTAATTTCAAATTTTGATTTTTCCGTTTTTCTGCACCACCCACCCCACTGCCCCCATCCCACACAAATTTTTTTTTTTAATTTTTAATTTTTTTTTTCTGCACCACCCACCCCATTTCCCCTCACCCCCACCCCGCACCCCGCACAAAAAAACTTTTTTTTTTTGTAATTTCAAATTTCTGTTTTTAGTTTTTCTGCACCCTCCCCCCCTCCCCCCCCCCCCGATTTTTTTTTAAATATATTTTCAGTTTTAGTTTTTTCATCTTTCGGTATACAGGTTCAAAATTTTACAAGTTTCAAAGTTATGAGTTCGGAGGTTTATGTGTTTGGAAGTTTACGGGTTTAGAAATTATAAAGTTTACGCGTTCGAAATTTCGTGGTTTCGAAAGTTTAGCGGTTCGGAAGTTTATGAAATTAGTGGGTTCGAAAGGTTGTTGGTTCGAAAGTTTATGATTTCATGTTTATTGTATCTAAATTATTTATGAATACTTTTGAGAAATTATTTTCCTTAATTTCCGTACCAAACACCGAAAAATGAATAAGATTACTACTTATTTTTCAAGAAAATATTTTCTTGGAAAATATTTTTTACGAAAAATATTTTCCTTTTATACCAAACACACCCTTAAAAACCAAAAACAAAGAAGTTTAGAAAAAATAATTCTGCACCATTTTTCAGTGGAAGTAGTTTATCATTGTTGGATAACGTCATTCAGCAAAAAATATGCGTGAGAGAAGATGTTTGCATTTTGTGAAAAGTAAAGGATGACTTGTATTTGTTCGATTATTACAAGTGGAAGTCTACCAATGTGATCTTAGTCTTCCTTTTTTCTTTTCAGCCTACTTCATTTGTGCTAATCAGTTTACTTTCTAACTTCGAACTACATGCGGTCCGACGAATTTTGTGGTTTATGAGGGCCTTAATCTTTTCTAAAATAAAATTATTATTTTTTATTTGAAATCTATTTTTCTAGCTTCTTTTAGATACAAAGTTATTAATAATTTTCTTATAATCAATTTCTCTTAATAAGTCTTTCTCAATTGATAGTATAGCTAATCCATTTAATCTCTCATGATACATTGTTGATCTTAAGGTAAGATTTTATCAATTTTAATTTTGAAAAACTTCTTTCCACGGAAGTAACTGTAAAAGGAGTTATTAACATTATTTTATAAGGAATATAGGCATTTGAAAAAAACTATTTTTTTTATTTGTTGGAGTATATCAATTAAACTGTTATCTTCTAATTGTACCATTTTTCTTAACACTTTTAATTTAGAAAATAAATCTAAACCATCAATATCTGATTGATTATTATGATTTACTGAACATTCAAGATTAAGTTAATATTTTTTCAAATTTTCTTCAACTAGTGATCTCAGTTTTTTACGCTAAGAGAAAATCAAAAATATTTTCATATGCTTCGAGTTGTTCAAATCAATTTTGAAGTGAAAAAAAATAGCCTTGTCTACTATGTATAAAAAGTAATCAACTCTAAAGGACACTTCGAGAGATTTTGAGATTTCATTATCATCATTCTCATCAAATTATTTGTTCTTATACATCACACGTTTCTTACGAAATCCAGGTTCAATATTCATTTCAAATGCAATTTTCTTGGCAGAAATCATAACACTTGCAAATCTTTCTTCTCTATATTTTTAAAGAAAGAAATCAAACTTTTTCACACACCCAACGTTTTTTCTAAACTTATAGCCTATTAGGTGTAACAACAAATGGGCCCCCCCATAAATGTGGGAACTAAAGCAGTTATTTTACTTGCTTTAGGAAAGGGCCGCCCCTGACTACATGTTAACAAGTGTGATTGCCCAAATAAAGCAAAAATAATTACTCTTATTGACTTAGATATCAATTTTTATTTTTATTTTCAAAATTTATTAGTATCTGATATTTATATCAAATTAAGTAATTTAGCTTTAAAAGTCAATTCGAAAGTTAACCTTTGTCAAAGAAATCGTACATACATTATGTATAGGGTAAAATATGCTATGACACATGGCCGTCCGAGAAAGGGACACATGGAACCCAAGACAGGGGGATGGCTAAAGACCAAAGGCAACTGTTTCGTTTGTCACCGGAAAGAATAACGCTCATAAAGATGTGATAAATGCTCTTCTCCCGGTAGCGTTTAATAGAGAATATTCTATGGCATTAAGAGCGGTTACTCGTTACAAGAAATTTGACATTTATGTTCACCTTTATATCTTCATCAATGCCCCTCATAATTGACATTAAAAAAGGGCACGACCCTAGGACCTTCTTCATAGCTATAAATAGTGAGTTCAGTTGTCATTGTAAAGGACACGATTTTTCTGGCAAACCTATGATATACTCTATACAAAGCTCAATCCAATCTTATCTTCTTATTTCTTAATTTTCTTTGTTGTTGTGCCCAGAAACCCTGTTCCTGGAATCATTGCTTCTACTGTTTCGTCTATATCCTAAGGCTAAGTATTGTGCAATTCTTCGATTATTTATTTAATTCAGGATCGAACTAATTCACTTATCAAGAAATCATGTATAAATTCAACTGTACCATTTTACGGGTAAACAGTTTGGCGCCCACCGTGGGGACTAGATAGCCGTGTAATTAAATCGATCTTTGCCTTTTTTAGTAATGTGTTTTGATTGTTTTTGTCTTAGAAAAGATTGTAAGATATGGTAGATAACATTGTTAACGACATGCACAACCCCGAGATTCGAGGGGATCAACCTCATTCCGAGGATTCAATCAGTGACACCCATAATGAGGGGAATGACGTTACACCAGTGCATGACAGGCAGTATCTTCGACATGTTCAAGGGACTAATCCCGATGACGCCGATGAGGAGCATGTCGTCGATGTGGTAAGGGTCTTGCAAGAGCAACATGCAATCATTCTAGTCCACCTCACGCGACAGGATAAAGTTATGACAGAGTTAAAGCAAGTGTTGTCGGGAGCTTTAAATAATGCAAATAGACGAGATCCAATTTTTCCCGGGGTTCCCACTAATCAAACGACGCGGAGGATCGACAACAACAATCCCAGGAGAGAAATTGGCTCCTATGGGGCAGGGGGGAACGGATCTGGTCTCAACAACGAGAATGATTCTTTCAAGAATGAACTTTTATGATTCATGAGGGAAGTGAACGCCTGCATGGACCAGATCCTGGGCGTGCCACGAGTGCTGAAAAGTCCGGACTCGAAAAAATATACTCAATTGCCGTACAAGCCAAGTGCGGCACTAGAGTTAACCCCGAAGCAGTTTTAAATGCCTGAAGTGCCAAAGTATGAAGGAACTTTAGACCCCCATGAGTATATTACCACCTACACAACGACGATAAAGGGAAGTGATTTAGCCCCTCACGAAATTGAATCTGTGATGATGAAGAAATTTGGAGAAAATCTCACGAGGGGAGCCTTGACATGGTATTCACTGTTACCCGAGCATTCCATAGATTCCTTTGAAATGCTTGCGGATTCTTTTATTAACGCTCATGCCGGGGCAAGAAAAGTATAGGCCCGAAAGGCTGACATATTCAGGATTGCGCAAGGAGAGTCCGAGCTGCTACAAGAGTTCATTACCCAATTCCAGAAGGAGAGAATGTTGCTCCCGGCTGTCCTGGATAAATGGGCGGTTGAGGCGTTCACCAAGTGATTGAATCCAAAGAGTTCAGATGCTTTCCAAAAATTGAAAGAAAGCCTACTCGTGTTTCAAGCAACGACCTGGGTGGATGTCCATTACCGGTATGAATCAAAAATAAGGATCGAAGATGATCAGGTTAGTTTTTCGTCGTCGACTAAAGGACAAGAAAAGAACAGGGAAAAATCAAAGGATGATTATGACGCGGACAGACGAACTTTGAGGTGCCAGTTTTTGCCCTACGAACGAACTGAAGGAGGCAGTAGAGGTTTTCGGACAGCGAATAGGTTCACCATTGATAGGAGGACTGATCGCGGTCGGAACAATCGATCACTGCAAAATAAAGAAGTGGCAGGATTGCGGGATCCTTCTTACCCCAAATTATTAGAATATAACTTTTACGTTAGTATAGTGGAGTTGGTATCGGCCATGAGAAACATCAAAGAAGCACGGTTTCCAAAACCGATGAGATCTGATTCTATCCAGAGGGATCCCAACTTGTGGTGTGAATACTACGGGACGAATGGCCACCGGACAGGGGACTGTCGACATCTCCGGGAAGAAGTGGCAACATTACTGAAGAATGGTCACCTCAGAGAATTCTTGAGTGACCGAGCTAAGAACAATTATGGTTGTAACCGAGAAAACACGGAACCTTCGAAAGCAGGAAACGATTCCCCGCGTCAAACAATCAACATGATTTTCGAAGGGAACAAGATTAATGGGGCTAGCTTTTCAGCAACAAAGAAGACGAAAGTATCAATAACGCATAGCAAAAGGCTTCGGGAAGACGATATCACTTTTACGGAGGAGGACGCAGACGGATTGCTGCTACCACACAACGACGCACTGGTAATTTCTTTAAATGGGCTAGATTTTAAGATTAAACGTGTTCTAGTGGATCCAGGGAGTTTGGATAATATCACACAATGGAGGGTATTGGATCAAGCTAAGCTCACCAGAAAAATTATTCCGGGCACTAAGCTCCTCGCCGTATTCAACCTCGTAAATGTGACAACTCGGGAAGAAATTTTATTACTCACAAACGTTGAAGGAGTAATGAAAACAACTCTTTTCGAAGTGGTAAATGGTGATATGGGATACAACATCATTCTGAGAAGGCCATGGTTGCACGAGATGAAAGTTGTACATACAACATACTATCAATTGCTGAAGTTTCCAATGCCCGAGGGAATTAAGCAGATAAGGGGTGACTAACCGGCGGTAAGGGAGATGAATGCAATTTCGGTCTCTAGTAGCAAAGGAAAGGAACACGTGGCATAGCAATTACAGGGATCGACACCTACTCCTAAACTAGATTAAGTTGGCCAGGCGTCGGAAAATTATCAGGTGCCGAGATATTTCCAAGTTCCATAAGAGACCGATGCAATGAATTCCACATCGGAAGAGCCGGAGAAAGTGACATTGTTCGAAGAATTCCTAGAAAGGAAATTTCACTTGGGGACAGGACTGCACCCAGAACTCAGTTCCAATCTCATTAAATTCCTTAAATCTAATGCCGATTGTTTTGTATGGTCGCATGAAGATATGACAGGCATCCCGACAGAGGTAGTCGTACACAAGTTAAGCTTAGATCCTAACATACCTCCGGTAAGACAAAAGAAGCGCCCGATCGCCGAAGCCAGGAATAAATTCGTCAAAGAAGAGGTAACCCGCTTACTTAATATCGGTTCGATCCGAGAGGTAAGATATCCAGACTGGCTAACTAATGTAGTAGTAGTTTCTAAGAAAAATAATAAGTTTCGCATGTGTGTAGATTATAAATATCTTAACAAGGCATACCCGAAAGACTCGTTTCCACTGTCAAACATCGATCAAATGATTGATGCCACAGCCGAGCACGAATTAATGAGTTTCCTTGATGTTTATTCCAGGTACAACCAAATTAAGATGAACCCGGAAGATCAGGAAAAAACTTCGTTTATAATGAATTCGGTATATATTGCTACAATGTGATGCCCTTCGGGTTGAAAAATGCCAGAGCCACTTATCAGCGGCTCGTGAACAAGATGTTTGAAAATCAAATAGTAAAAACTATGGAAGTTTATATAGATGATATGCTCGTTAAGTCTTCAAATGCAGGTGATCATCTTAAACATATGCAAGAAACTTTTGACATCCTAAAGAAGCATAATATGAAACTTAATCTCGAGAAATGCGCGTTCGAGGTCAGCTCTGGTAAGTTTCTGGGATTTCTGATATCCCAAAGGGGGATTGAGGTAAACCCCGATAAGATCAAGGCCATAGAAGATATCCCGGACCAACTATCAAACGTGAAGGAAGTCTAAAGGCTTACGGGGAATGGACCCCGGAGTTCCAGCAGGCTTTGAGGGATTTAAAGAAGTATTTGTCAAGCCCTCCATTGCTTTCAAAACCAAAAGAAGGGGAAACGTTGTTGGTTTAGCTCGCGATCTCGGAAGTTGCGGTATTAGTCCGAGAGGATGAAGGTACGCAATCTACCATTTATTATGTTAGTAAAATTTTAACGGGAGTAAAAACTCGTTAGCCACATTTGAAAAAACTAGCCTTAGCTTTCATAGTCGCTGCTCGGAAGCTGAGACCCTACTTCCAATGCCACCCGATAGCAGTAGTGTTTACTTTCCCTTTGCGAAACATCCTCCATAAACCCGAGCTCTCGGATAGAATGGCCAAATGGGCTGTCAAAATGAGTGAATTCGACATAGAGTATAAGCCGAGGACTACAATTAAGTCGCAAGTCTTGGTTGATTTCGTGACCGATTTCAGTCCAAGATTATTACCTCTGGCAACTAAGGAAGCAGTAATGGTGTTAGAATCGACATCAGGGGTTTGGACCTTATTTACGGATGGAGCTTCCAATGCAAAAATGTCTAGGCTCGGTAAAGTCTTAATCATGCCTTCGGGGGAACCCTAAGGCAAGCCATCAGGAAGGTCCATTTAACTAACAATGAAGCAGAGTATGAAGCTTTGATTGTAAGGCTAGAGTTGGCTTGGGGACTTGACTCCGAGGTCATTGAAATTAAATGTGACTCATAACTGGTGGTAAATCAGGTCTACGGGATCTTCGAGACCAAAGAAGAGCGCATGCAACAATACGTGGTAAAGGTTCAAGCTCTACCGGCGTGATTCTAATAGTGGTCAATTACTCATATTCCAAGGGAAGAAAACGCAAAAGCAGATGCATTGGCAAACCTAGGATCATCAACAGAAATAAAGGGATTGGAGTCCAGGACGGTAGTACAACTGATGAACTCAATCCTGGATACAGATGGTTTCTACGAGGTAAATTCAACTAATCTGGTCTAGGACTGGAGGAATGAAATTATCGATTATCTCGAACATAGGAAGCTACATGAAGACCCCAAAATATCCCGGGCACTGCGCACCAAAGCAGCGCGATATAGCTTCAAGGGAGGCCAATTATATAGAAAATCTTTTCAAGGCCTGCTGGCCCTATGCTTAGGAGCGTCTGAAGCTAACTATGTCATTAGCAAGGTTCACGAAGGAATATGCGGCAACCACTCAGGCGCAGATTCCTTAGTGCTGAAGTTGTTAAGGGCAAGATATTACTGGCCCTGCATGGAACAAGACGCCAAGGACTTTGTACGAAAATGTGATAAGTGTCAACGCTACGCGACACTGATGCATCAACCGGAAGAACCCTTACATTCGGTCCTATCTCCTTGGTCGTTCATGAAATGGGGGATGGACATCGTTAGACCACTACCACCGTGTTACACCCTACAGTATTACGTCGATGTTATACCCCATAGTAAAATAAGGATTGGTTATAATGATAAAATAACATATGCTAGCATGTAAATATGCATAATACACATGATTAGCATAATATATGTCTTATAATTAGTAAAAAAATATTGAGGTGCTTATGTGTATATATGTATTCTTTGTAAAATATCTATTGCCAAGTAAAGACAAATGTTGCCTCTTCCACCGTCCAAGGCCCTTAGTCATTACAAATTATTACATATCCAATCTTTAAATTGAAGAAGGTCATTTAGGAGCTTCTGCACATTATACAATTCATATAAACATCATCTCAAATAACTAGAAGCCCTTTACAATTTCACCTTACGGACAACTCTCTCTAAGGCAATTGTATTGTAATTTTCCTCTTGGTTTGGAAGTTTTGTGTGTAAAGGTGTTGGGAAGGCTTATCTCTAGTTCACCTTATCCCTTTTCTTCAAATAATTAAGGCAAGAATTCAACAATCCTTCTAGATAAGTTTATCTTCAACATAGAGAAATCCACTTTAAATTCTTATTGATGTAAAAATAAAGGTTCTTGTAGTGTATTTGAGAAGGATTTGGTTTTGTTGAAGGGCTGAAAATATAGTTATAAATATGTATATGTGTTGTTATCCTTGCTATTCAAGGTAATATCATATCTTCTCCATGTATTTGAGGTCATTTGGATCATAGTTTGGTTGTTGATGAAGTGTTGTAGTTGTTGAACGGTTTTGAGTGGTTTCTTAAGGTATCCTATGGCTAAAAATTATGAAGTATAGATAGATCTGCAACGTGATTTTGCTTCAACAAAATTTCATACGAAGTTATACTACGTAATAGCAACGAGATTTACAATTCTAAAAGAGCACAGTATAATCTTTCTCAAGAATATCATACGGAATTTTTCCTATTTCGATATGTCGTTACGTGTTGTCGCAATTGACGTGTGTTAGAGAGATTGTCAAGAGAATCGGCTAAGGTATGTTAAGGCTATCCCTTCTTTCCTTTTGGCCTGATCCATACGATACAAACAAAATGAGCAAATGCACAACTTCCATAAATGACTCTATTCATAGAAATGCTAGAGATGCTTATGTTCTTGATTCTCCATGTTCTTATTATTGTATCTTCTGTTCATGGGTCTCAGAAAAATACGTAGTTGATAAAGTTTATTCGAAGGCATATTGATCTTATGACATTCCGAGAGATCTTATTGACTTACTTCTTATGCATTGCATTCATTTATACATCTACATTGACCCATGACCAATATATTATATGTATATGGGATATGAGAAAATGTTATGGTGTTATATACGCACCACCACGTGATCAATTGGTATACGTTGATGATTTCGCCCACAAAGACCGAGATGATATGATGGGATGCCCTCAGAGGCTTGATAATGTTATGTACGCATATACCTATGCATGATATGATATTTATACACATTTGCATGACATTATAAATGTTTCATGATTCACAAAGCTATTCAGACTCACAGTTTGAGTCCTTTACTCCATGTTTCTTTTATGTCTTTTACATACTACTTTCCATGCCTTACATACTCGGTACATTATTCGTACTGACGCCCCTATTGCTTGGGGCCTACGTTTTATGCCCACAGGGGCAAGTAGACAGGCTAACAGTCTCTCTTCTTAGGATCCTTGCTCAGCTAGAGTTGGTGTGCTCCATTTGATCTGGAGCTGCTTTTGGGTTTTTGTACGATATGTCTGTATACATATATGGGTATGACGGGGCCCAATCCCATCCTTTACACAGTTGTACACTCTATTAGAGGTTTGTAGACAATCATATATAGTTGGATAGTATGTGTCCTTGTCGGCTCGCCCTACCGTATTCTGTATATATATGTGCCTATGTCTTTTGGGCATGTTTTCTCGCGTAGGTTATTCACATGATTCAGTAGTTTATGGACAAAGGTTTT
This sequence comes from Nicotiana tabacum, assembly GCF_000715075.1. NCBI lineage: Eukaryota > Viridiplantae > Streptophyta > Magnoliopsida > Solanales > Solanaceae > Nicotiana > Nicotiana tabacum. The sequence goes on along the minus strand of NC_134102.1, from coordinate 128,770,038 downwards.
ACATGACCTACCCTTAATTCATGTTTATATCTTAGACGCATGCTTAAGGGTGTTCGACAGGTAGGACTCGAGCACTTGTCATGGCCCATCGGTTTGGGTCATGACAAAAGTGGTATCAGAGCAGTTCTGTCCTAGGGTTGTCTACAGACCATGTCTAGTAGAGTCTTGTTTATGAGTGTGTTGTGCACCATATTTATAAACAGAAGGCTACAGGACATATAGGATGTTATCCTTCCTTCTTATCTTAGATCATGCGATATAAGGATTCATTTTCCTAACGATATGTTATGTATTTAGCGATGCCTAAGAAGGCTACAACCGCCCAGAAGGGCAAGTCCGTGGCTGATGAGACTTCTAGTCGAGCGCCACGAGTTACCAGGACCCTCAGATATTTATCGACACGATGCAGAGGACTTTGAGGGTAATGGAGCCCACCGAGACTAAGTCAATTGAGCTAGCTTCCTATAGACTTCGGGATGTTGCAGTTAATTGGTACGAGTCTTGGGAGTTATCCAAATGTGAGGATGCCCCTTCAACAGTATGGCAGGAGTTTACATAGGCTTTTCTTCGTCATTATTTGCCACCAAAGCTTAGACGGGCCAGAGTTGATAGGTTCTTGACCCTTCGGCAGGGTAATATGAGTGTTAGGGAGTACAACCTCCAATTTGATTCTTTGGTGAGGTATGCTCCCACTATTGTAGCTAAGATAGAGGATCGGGTTCACCGGTTCGTGATAGGGTTGGAGCCGCACTTTCTTAATAACTGTATGTCGGTCTCATTTCATCCATGTATGGATATTTCTCGTATTTAGGAATACGCTCAGGGTGTAGAGGAGCGTAAGCAGAAGCAAAGGGCCGATCGTAAGCATGATAGGGGCCAGAGTAAGAAAGCGAGATCTTCAGGACCTTCTGGTGAGTTTCGAGGTGGTCAAAGACAGCAATCCCGAGGTATCCAGCCCAGCCGTCGGCTAGTGCACCCCCTCAGTTTGCCAGTAGAAGATTTGATCGTTCCACATATTCAGGGCCTAGTCAGAATTTTAGGACCTCTAGCTCTCAATATAGGGGTGAGTCGAGTCAGATGAGGCCACCCTTGCCACGATGTGCTCAGTGTGGTAAGCAGCATGCCAGGCAGTGCCTTGTGGGGTTAGGTGTTTGTTATACTTATGGTTATCCAAGCCATGTTATGAGAGATTATCCGACGAGAGGTGGTGCAGGTATAGTTCAGCCAGCGAGATCTGTAGCTAGTTCATCATCATCAGTACGCGCCCCTGGGCGAGGTTCACAGACACCAATCGGTCGTGGTAGAGGAAGAGGTGGAGCATCTAGCCGAGTGGTCCTCAGAACCACATTTATGCATTAGCAGGTCGACAAGATTATGAGTTGTCGCCTGATGTGGTTACAAGTATATTATCAGTCTCCTCATATGATGTATATGCATTGATTGATCTAGGTTCCATCTTATCGTATGTCACTTCGTTGGTTGCTAGTAAGTTTGGGATAGAACCTGAATTGATTAAACCTTTTGAGGTGTCCACACCTGTTGGGGATCCAGTGATAGCAAGATGGGTATATAGAGACTGTATAGTAGTAGTTCATAGTCGTTATACAGTAGCAGACCTGATTGAGTTAGATATGGTGGAATTTGATATTATAATGGGTATGGATTAGTTGGCTTCTTGTTATGCTAACATTGATTGTAGATCAAAGATGGTTCGGCTCTAGTTTCTAGGGGAGCCAGTTATGGAGTGGAAAGGTAATACTGCATCGCCGAGAGGTAGGGTTATTTCCTGTCTCAAGGCAAGGAAGATGATCAGAAAGGGCTATATTTATCACTTAGTTCGAGTACAGGATGTGAAGGTAGAGTCACCAATCCTTCAGTCTATCCCTATGGTTAATGAGTTTCCCGATGTTTTTCCCGATGAGCTTTCGGGCCTTCTGCCAGAGCGGGAGATTGAGTTTGCTATTGACATATTACCAGATACTCAGCCGATATCTATTCTTCCTTATAGAATATGCACCTGCAGAGCTGAGAGAGTTGAAAGAACAACTGAGGGATTTGCTTGAAAAAGGCTTCATCAGACATAATACATCACCATGGGGAGAACCTGTATTATTTGTGAGGAAGAAAGATGGTTCCTTGCAGATGTGTATTGATTACATGTAGTTGAATAAGGCGACGATGAAGAATAAGTACCAACTCATAAGGATTGATGATTTATTTGATCAGTTGCAGGGTACCAAGTGTTTCTCGAAAATAGACTTGAGGTCTGGGTACCATCAGGTAAGGGTTAAAGAGAAAGATATTCCGAAGACAACATTCATGACAAGATACAGGCACTTTGAGTTTCGTGTTATGTCGTTCGGTTTGACTAATACCCAACAATATTCATGGACTTGATGAACCGTGCGTTCAGACCCTTTCTAGATCTGTTCGTGATTATATTTATGGATGATATATTGGTTTATTCCCGTTCAGAGGCTGAGCATGCAGATCATTTGCGTACGGTGCTCAGAGTTCTACAAAAAGGGAAGTTGTACGCAAAACTCTCTAAATGTGAATTTTGGTTGAATTCTGTAGCTTTCCTTGGGCATATTATTTCAGGTGAGGGTATCTGGGTTTATACACAGAAGATTGAGGCAGTGAAGATTTGGCCTAGACCCACGACACCGATGGAGGTTCGTAGCTTCTTGGTTTTGGCAGGTTATTACAGGAGATTTGTAGAGTGCTTTTCTTCTCTTTCAACACCATTGACAAAGTTGAATCAGAAGGCAACTAAGTTTCAGTGGACTGATGCTTGTGAGCGAAGTTTCCAGGCATTAAAGTACAGATTGACTTCAGCACCGGTTCTGACACTCCTAGAAGGAACCGATGGTTATGCTATCTATTATGACGCTTCGGGCATTGGATTAGGTTGTGTATTGATGCAACATGATAAGGTTATCGCTTATGCTTCTAGACAACTGAGAAAGCACGAAAAGAATTACCCAATCCATGATTTAGAGTTAGCCGCGATGATTCATGCACTAAAGATGTGGAGGCACTATTTTTATGGTATTCATGTTGATATCTATACGAATCATAAGAGCCTTCAGTATATCTTCAAGAAAAAGGAATTGAATTTACGTCAGAGGAAATGGTTGGAGCTACTGAGAGACTATGACGTTGATATTTTATACCATCCAGGGAAGACGAATGTAGTAGCCGACGCCCTCAATCGTACATCTATGGGTAGCTTGTCATATTTACAGCCAGAGAAGAGTGGGATAGCCCATGTGATTCATCAGCTAGCTAGTCTTGGAGTTCGATTACTGGACTCAGGTGATACCGGAGTTACTATTCGGGACGCGACAACATCCTCTTTAGTAACTGAAGTGAAGGAATGACAGTACGAGGATCATGTGTTAGCTCATTACAGAGATACAAACTCTCAGAAGGAGAAGACACCATTTGAGATTATAGGAGATGGGGTCTTCAGATATCGAGGACGATTATTGGCAGGAGAGACTCACTATTCTCATTATTCTGTTCATCCAGAAGCAACAAAGATGTATCATGATATCAGGGAAATATATTGGTGGGACAAAATGAAAAAGGATATAGCATAGTTTGTTAATCGGTGCCCTAATTGTCAGCAGGTTAAGATTGAGCATCAAAAACCCGGTGGATTATTGCAGGCTATAGAGATTACAACTTGGAAGTGGGAAGTAATTAATATGGATTTCATCGTAGGCTTACCTCGTACCCAGCGTAAGTTCGATTCTATATGGATGATTGTTGATAGACTTACAAAATCATCCCATTTTCTGCTTATCAGGACTACGTATTCAGCAGAGGATTATGCCAGGCTTTACATTAAAGAGATAGTACGACTTCATGGTGTCCTTATATCTATTATCTTAGATAGAGGCGCTCAGTTTACAGCTAATTTTTGGAGGTCCTTCCAGAGAGGATTGGGGACTCAGATAAGTCTTAGCACATTATTTCATCCCCAGACAGACGGTCAGGCCGAGCGTACTATTCAGATACTTGAGGATATATTACGGGCCTGTGTGATAGACTTCAGGGGTAGTTGGGATGATCATCTACCGCTTATTGAGTTCGCGTATAATAATAGCTATCATTCCAGCATTCGGATGGCTCCATATAAAGCCATTTACGGACGGAAGTGTAGGTCGCCTATAAGATGGTTCAAGGTTGGGGAAACTAAGTTAGTAGGACCAGAGTTGGTACAACAGGCAATCGAGAAGATTAAGCTTATACAGGAAAGGCTATTAGCAGCTCAGAGCCGTCAGAAGTCTTATGCGAATAATTGACGACGAGACTTGGAGTTTCAGGTTGACGACTAGGTATTCCTAAAGGTATCATCGATGAAAGGTGTTATGAGGTTCGGTAAGAAAGGACATCTTAGCCCTCGGTAGATTGGACCATATAAGATCATACGCAAGGTAGGCCAGGTAGCATATGAGTTAGACTTGACTTCTGACTTGGAGTCTGTACATCCAGTCTTTCATGTGTCTATGCTCTGTAAGTGTATTGGAGATTCTTCTAGAGTCGTGTCATTGACGATGTTTAGGTCACAAAGCAGTTATCATATGAGGAAGCTCCCATTGCTATACTAGATAGACAGGTTTGGAGATTGAGGACTAAAGACGTAGCTTCGGTTAAAGTACTTTGGAGGAACAAGAATGTGGAGGAGATGATTTGGGAAGCTGAAGAAGACATGAAATCTAGATATCCCCACTTTTTTTCGCTTCCAGAAGAGGATAAGACTAAGACATCACATCCTTTTGGTGCGTATATGTTACTGGATTCTTATGTTAGTTAATGTCATTGTTCGTGTGAGGCCATTGTTGTTATTGATGATTGTGGCCTTGTGTGGCTTTGTATTAGTTGGTTTGCTGCGTGGAAAGTTGGTAGTAAGTAGTCCAATTACAGAGAAAACTCTACCGAAATTTCTATTAATATTTAGGAGCTTAACATTCGAGAGGCCTAAGGGGGGGGGGGGGAGGGATACCCTGGCCTTTGGAGTTGTTCACCGAATAGTTACCTAAATAACTAGGAAAGTATTAAAGTATTCGTAAGGGCTGTAGGTTATGAAACTGATAAGCGCATCATCAACATTCGAGGACGAATGTTCCAAAGGGGGGATGATGTTACACCCCGCAGTATTACGTCGATGTTATACCCCGTAGTAAAATAAGGATTGGTTATGATGATAAAATAACATATGCTAGCATGTAAATATGCATAATACATATGATTAGCATAATATAGGTCCTATAATTAGTAGAGAAATGTTGAGGTGCTTCTGTGTATATATATATATTCTTTGTAAAATATTTATTGCCAAGTAAAGACAAATGTTGCCTCTTCCAACGTCCAAGGCCCTTAGTCATTACAAATTGATACATATCCAATCTTTAAATTGAAGGAGGTCATTTAGGAGTTGCTACACATTATACAATTCATATAAACCCCATCTCAAACAACTAGAAGCCCTTTATAATTTCACCTTACGGACAGTTCTCTCTAAGGCAATTGTATTGTAATTTTCCTCTTGGTTTGGAAGTTTTGTTGTAAAGGTATTGGGAAGGCTTATATGTAGTTCATCTTATCCTTTTTCTTCAAACAATTAAGGTAAGAATTCAACAATCCTTCTAGACAAGTTTATCTTCAACTTAGAGAAATCCACTTTAAATTCTTATTGATGTAGAAATAAAGGTTCTTGTAGTGTATTTGAGGAGGATTTGGTTGTGTTGAAGGGCTGGAAATATAGTTATAAATATGTATATGTGTTTTTATCCTTGATATTCAAGGTAATATCATGATCTTCTCCATGTATTTGAGGTCATTTGGATCATAGTTTGGTTGTTGATAAAGTGTTGTAGTTGTTGAACGGTTTTGAGTGGTTTCTTAAGGTATCCTATGGCTGAAAATTATGAAGTATAGTTGTTTGTGATGGTGGTTATGTTGTGAGTAGAGGATAAGAGCTAGTAGTGTTGAATTGCCATTGTAGGATGATATGAAGCTTATGCACCCTAAGTGTTGGATAGAATGCCGTAGTGAATCCAATTCTTGGTTTATTGATTCGATTGTAATCCAAATAATTTATACAATGTAGATTATCATTCGTAGAGCATACATGAACTCGTGAGATATCGCTATCCAAGCAACAAAGGTATGTTAAGGTTATCCCTTCTTTACTTTTGGCATGATCCATACAATACAAATGAAACGAGCAAACGCACAACTTTCATAAATGCCTTTATTCGTAGAAGCACTAGGGGTGCCTATATTGTTGATTCCCCATGTGTCTTATTATTATATATTATGTTCATGGGTCTCAGAAAAATACGTAGTTGATAAAGTTTATCTGAAGGAATAATGATCTTATGACATTCCGACAGATCTTATTGACTTACTTCTTATGCATTGCATTTATTTATACAAGTACATTTACACATGACCAGATATCATTATATACGTGTATATTATATGTATATATGATATGGGAAAAGGTTATGGCGTTATATATGCATCACCACCTAATCAGTTGGTATACGTTGATGATTTCGCCCAAAGAGGCTGAGATGATATTATGGGATGCCCTCAAAGGCTTGATGATGTTATGTATTCATATACCTATGCATGATATGACATTTATACGCATTTGCATGACATTATAAATATTTCATGATTCACAAAGCTATTCAGACTCACAAGTTGAGTCCTTTACTCCATGTTTCTTTTATGTCTTTTACATACTACTTTTCATGCCTTACATACTCGGTACATTATTCGTATTGATGCCCCTATTGCTTGGGGCTTGCGTTTCATGCTCCTAGGTGCAGGTAGACAGGCGGACGGTCCCCCTTCTTAGGATCCTTGCTCAGCGAGAGTTGGTGTGCTTCATTTGATCCAGAGCTGCTTTTGGGTTTTGGTACGATATGTTTGTAGACATATATGGGTATGACGGGGCCCAGTCCCATACTTTACACAGTTGTACACTCTATTAGAGGTCTATAGACATTCATATATAGTTGGATAGTATATGTCCTTGTCAGCTCGCCCTACCATATTCCGTATATATATATATATATATATGTGTGTGTGCATATGTCTTTTGGGCATATTTTCTCGCATAGGTTATTCACATGATTCAGTACTTTATGGACAGAGGTTTTACATGACCTACCCTTAATTCATGTTTATATCTTAGACGCGTGATTAAGGGTACTCGACAGGTAGGACTCGAGCACTCGTCATGGCCCATTGGTTTGGGTCGTGACACATTGACTCTCAAAAAGGTAAGATTTCTTTTAATTTTGACTGACTATTTTTCTAAGTGGGTAGAAGCAGGTCCTTATCAGAAAATCGGAGAATGCAAAATGGTGGATTTCTTGTGGAAAAATATAATTTGCAGGTTCGGAATACCAAAAGAGATAGCATGCGACAATGGGCCATAGTTTATTGGCGCAAAAATTACAAAGTTACTCCAAGATTTAAAAATAAAGAGGATCACATCTTTGCCCTATCATCTGAGTGCAAATGGTCAAGAGGAGTCGACGAACAAAGTGATTATTCAAAACCTCAAGAAAAGGTTAGAAGCGGCTAAAGGAAGCTGGCCCGAGGAATTACCCAGAGTTTTATGGGCATACCGAACTACGGCCAAGTCGAGCACAGGGGAAATTCCTTTTTCCCTCGTGTACGGTGCAGAAACTTTAATCCCAGTGGAAGTAGGGGAACCCACCTTGAGATACTTTCATACATATAAGGAATCGAACAACGAAGCAATGCTAGTCAACTTGGAACTGCTCGATGAACGCAGGCCCTTGGCGCATGTAAGAATGGTAGCTCAAAGGCAGAGAATGAAGCGGTATTATAATCGAAGAGCCAACCTTCGCTATTTCAAAGTAGGAGACTTGGTCCTAAGGAAAGTAACTCATAACACTCGGGAGCTCAACGCGGGGAAGCTAGGTCCAATGTGGAAAGGCCCCTATCGGGTTTCAGCTATCACCGAAAAAGGTTCATACGAGTTGGAAAACCAAAATAGAGAAAAGTTTCCTAGCAATTGGAACGTGGCACACCTCAAAAGATATTATTGCGGATGAACATTATCCGATAAAAAAGTATATGTTGCACTCTTTTTTCCTTCGTTCAGTTTTTGTACCAATTGGGTTTTTCTGTGAAGACTTTTAACGAGGCAGCAACAGAAAGCATACTACGAAGACAGCAACAATAAAACCTTTAATAGCAAGGCACAAAAGCAAAGATCCACTTGGGGATGGTTAGATAATTTTTTGCTTTATAGAAGATTCCCACGGGGAAGTTAAGTTTGCTATTGGGCAAAAGTTACCCGTTCGTTTACAAGCACAAACCACTAGAGGGTTGTTAGATAGTCCTTCGCTCGATAGCATAAGTTCCTAAGGGGAAGTAAAGTTTGTTACCAAGTTAAGGATTATCTATCAATGCATTAGTGGAATCTTCGAAGATACAAGACTTCCAGTGTTCCAATTCGCACTCTTCGCATTCGAACACTGGGGGGAATGATATAAGGATATGGCAACAATGATCGCTACGTCGATCGAGAAACGAAAAACCAGAAATATAATTACATCATCGGGACCGGGGATTGCGCGATCAGTCCCGTAGAAATAAGTTGTACAAGTTAGACACAAGTAATGGCAATTTCTTTTTAGCATAGCAAATGCTTATGTATTTTTCGAAAATATAAGGAATAAAATGAAATTCTTTTGTTTTTCTCTTGTTTCTTGTCTGAACGATGAATTAATTTTGTCATTTCAAAGTTAAGTAAGTACTTCAAATGCTAGTGCTGTAATGAACAAGAGATGTCCTTTTCAAGAGCACCGTAAAAATAAGAGGGTCCTCTCTTATAAAAATCCTCACATTAAAGGGTTGGTTCCAGAATAATTTATGTCCGGAATCAAAAATGCCTTCGGGGAAAGATACACCCGAAGCCGTATACGAAAAGACTCAAAAAGTAAACTTGCGCAAATATTGATCAAAGCCCCCACGAAAAAGGGCTGATGCCCAGAGCCAAAAATGTTTTCGGGGAGAATACACCCAAAAGTTTCACATAATAAGATGCAAAAAAAGTTTGCGCAAAATTCTTAAAGAAAGTACAAAGATTAAATACTTGCATAAATATTCGAGAAGAAGACTCAAACAATACTTGAGCAAAAGATGTTTTTATTTACAAAAACATGTCAAAATGGCACAGGTACGAGAATTGGAAAAAGAAAAGAAAAGCTAAACTGCAGTATCTCCAAAACCAGGAGGAAGAGAAGTGTCCCTGCCCCCGGATAAGTAGATGGACCCACCGATGCCACCGAAGGCTCAACATTTTCACCAATTTGGCCTTTCAGCATCATCATCCTCCGATTCTTCTTCAGTTCCTGAAAACTCAGAACCGGAACCAGAAGGACAGGTGTATCAGACCTCGCTGGGAGTCCACTTTTAGCAATTAACTCAAGCTCGCGGGCCTTAGCAATTTCGTCATCAAAATCAATGACACCAAATTTGGCCTCTTCCATGGTTTTTCTCCTCATGTTGTACATGGCATAAGTTTTCTCAATAACTAAGGAAGCCGCTCGGTGCTTGAGTTCTTCTTTAAGTTAGGTTACCTCAGCAGAAAGGTTTTCCCAGGTGGACCTAACATATTTGAGGCTAACGTCAAGGTCGCGGACAGTTGAACTAAAAAGCCTATCATGCTCGATAGTTTTCCTGTACTTCTATTCCAGCTGGGCGTGTTTCGCCCCCACAACAGCAAGCTCTTCAATTTTGGAGTTCAAGGCTACCTTTAAGTTAATCACTCTTTCAGCGGAGGCAGCCTCACGTTCGGCTGCAGCAAGAATGGCATTATGGAATTCAACCCATTTGGCCCTGGCTTCGTCAAATCTAACCCTCAGCGGGCCAATTTCTTGGCTAAGGGTTACCACTTCTTGCTCACTTTGACACAAACGAGCTTCCAATACAATAGCCTCAGCGGCTTTGGTTTCCAATTTTGAAAAGCGAGCGACATGTTGCTCCTGCTCTGCCAAAAGCCGATCCCGTGCGGAGGTAATCTCTTCCTTTTCACGAATCAACCTCTAAAGGCCCTCGAAAGCAAGAAAGTTGGCCTACAAAGTAAGAAGGGTAAAATTCAGGATATGTTCACACCTAAAAATAGAAGAAGTAATAAAGGAAGAAAGGAATGTACCATTGCGGCGTTGTGCATGGCGTTGTTCAACAAACACTCTCCCGAGAGTGCCTAAATCTTTTCCCAGTATTTCTCTTAAGCCAAAGGCTTCAGATAATTAGCAAGCTCCACCGGCAAGGGATAGCAAGTTACACCCGGTAGAGACCGAAAGAGTAACGTTCCTCCTCCTTGATGGATCTTCAGAAAGGGCAGCATAATTTTGCCCCAAATTCCCATGAACTGGGGACTGTAGAAGAGAAATACCTTCTTCATGGTCAAGTGCGGCTAGTGGAGGTGATGTAGCAATTGTTGGTGGAAGAGTGGATAAAGATGGAAGTGATGTAGCAGTTGCTGGTGGTGGTGAAGATGGAGATGAAGCTGATAGAGTTGAAGAGTGAGAAGCAACTGCATCAAATGCAGTGCTGGTTGTTGGATGCTCGCCAACCAAAGACGGCAAGGGCCCGGTACTCAGCCCCGCAGTACCAGACACAACAGTTGGGGCTCGAAAATGGGAGTTGACATTATCTACCAAATCAAATTCTCCCCAAAGTGTCGAGGCATCGTCCTCGGTTGGTGTAGCCCTCTCAGCAGGTTGAGTATACTGTTGCGATGATGAGGTTCGTTGTCTTCTATGTAAAGAAGCTCCCTTATCACTAGCTTCTTCATCATCGTTGATCATCACGATCTCTATGACCGGCCCAAAAGGAGGGCCATTCACCATCGCTACCAGATATGACTCGGGGACATCGGTCCTCGCCCTCTTATTCTTTTCCCCAGCTGCAGAGGAGCGTCTTCTCTTTGGTTGTTTGTCTTCAAGCCGGGGACTCCGTAAAGAAATATTTGCTCTCGAAGCAGGCTCGAAACCACCTGTTCGAGTAAGAGCCTCCTGAAGCAGCCTCACCGCATTAGCAGGATCAACCAATGCATCCTCATCGGGAACAACAACAGAGCCCGCGGGTAGACCTAATTTCATAGACAAGTTAGAAGGGATCAATCGAGTTCTTCACATGAAAAATTAAAACAAGATAAGTTTGAGTTACCATGATTCTTGACCTTCCACCTGTATTTAGGGGCCAGTTCTTTTCACAAGTGAGTCTCAGGCGTCGTAACGTTCAAGATCTTTTGTACCCACCAGTCCAAACCTTCAATCACATGTGGGATCCATCGAGTTTCTGAAACAAACGGAGGATGGAGGATCAATACGGCTATAGAAAAATATTTAGTAAAAGGAAATACTAAACAAAGAGCTTACGAGTGCGGTTCCAAGCGGCTGAAAAGGATGAAGCCGTTTCCGGAATGATGTCGTTGGTGGCAACAGTAACGAATCATTCCATCCACCCACAGTCGTTGTCGTCATCCATGCTAGACAACAAAGCATGGTGGTCACGCTTGCAGAGGTTTATCATTCCCCCGCGGAAGAATTTGGGAGAATAGAGATTCATCATATGAGCTAAGGTCAGCTCCTCTCCAGTTTCCTGGCATAAACGCCAAAGGCAAGCAACTGTCCTCCACACAGAAGGGCTTACTTGTGCCAAACACACTTGGTAGCGGAGGCAAAACTCCACAATCACGGAGTCAAGCTCTCCGCTCAAAGAGAACGCACCCAAAGTAAAGGAATATGTGTAAACATATGTAAAACACTTATTGGGTAGGGTGACTCGCTTCGATAGATCAGGAGCAATAATTTCCAAATCATGGCAGCTGCAGTCTTCCTTCACAGCAAGAATGCTCGAAGACGTATGGAAGAAGGATACCTACTAACGGCCCATGTACGAGAGTTAGCAGTAGGAAATTTCTCCTCGAAGTCTTTTGTGGTAATAAAACTTCTAGGGATGATAGAGCCCACTGTTGGAGGAGTAGAGTCCTCAGCCTTGTTCTTGTTTTTTGAAAAACCGATACGTTTTGAGGAAGAAGCCATTATATGAAACAAGGAGAAGGTTTTTTGTTTGAAGAGAATTAGAGAAAATATGAAGAGCAAGATGCGAGTTAGATAAAGGAAGCTTGAAAGATTATGAAGTATAAGGGAGGAAGTTGATACCTATAAGTAAAAGTTTTGGCGGCTAAATTCATGGCCATGATTACCTCGATAATCGGCAAAAGTTGTGTTGAATCATGGGACGACGCGTGTTCGGGGCATTAAATGCGGAGAGACATGCGTCTAATCAACCGTCAAAAGCCTTCAGAAGGAATTATAGTAATTCCCTCCAAAAGAGTATTTCTACCAGCTTTCCGGTAACACAAAGTCATGTCAACAGAAAACAGAGGGACTATTTGTATAGGGTAAAATATGCTATGACACATGGCCGTCCAAGAAAGGGACACGTGGAACCCAAGATAGGGGGATGGCTAAAGACCGAAGGCAACTGTTTCATTTGTCACCGGAAAGAATAACACTCATAAAGATGTGATAAATGTTCTTCTCCCAGTAGCATTTAATAGAGAATATTTCATGGCATTAAGAGCAGTTACCCGTTACAAGGAATTTGGCATTTATGTTCACCGTTATATCTTCATCAATGCCCTCATAATTGACATTAAAGAAGGGCACGACCCTAGGACCTTCTTCATAGCTATAAATAGCGAGCTCGGTTGTCATTGTAAAGGACACTAGTTTTCTGGCAAACTTATGCTATACTCTATACAAAGCTTAATCCAATTTTATCTTCTTATTTCTTAATTTTCTTTGTTGTTGTGCCCAAAACCCTGTTCCCGGAATCATTGCTTCTGTTGTTTCGTCTATATCCTAAGGCTAAGTATTGTGCAATTCTTCGATTATTTATTTATTTCAGGATCAAATTAATTCACTTATCTAGAAACCATGTATAAATTTAACTGTACTATTTTACGAGTAAACATATTACTGTATAATAATATTAGTATCAGAATTATTATCAAAACAAATTGTGAAAGATGAATTTTTCCTTTTTCTTTCTAATCATACCAAAGACATAAGTATTGCAAAAATAAATAAATAAACAAACAGTGAACACTTCATTAACCGAATTATATTGTCCCTTCTTATTTGGTTTGTTTAGATTTCAGGCGACTATACAATGACAAGAAATAAAAGGAATTCAGGTATATGAATTGGGAGAATGATTTTGGGATATGGCAGTATGATAAGATATTAGAAAGTTTTAACTCCTAGAAATTTTATAAAAAGAATAAGAACTCGTATATTTTATTTCATGAATTTTAAACAACTGATTTTATATTATTGCACAGATCTCCAGAGATTCTTTTTCCTTTGAGTAATATATTAACATCATTTTTCTATTCTAGTTTCATCCAATCCTAAGCAATGCATTTAAAACTTCTTGTTGTCTGGTTTTTGTTTTTGGCTGAACAAACACATCATGAATTAAATGTCGGTTAAAAGATGAAAAATCTGAAAAAAAAATTACTACTACTACTACGAAGAAAAACTAACTCCGAGTTTTTATTTCTCTTAAGAAATTTATCCTTGGCAGACCAGCTAACAATACATGACTACTACTTAAAAGACTTTGAACATTTTCACGGTAAAGTTATCTCCATGTGACCAAGTTACTGGTGTGAATAGAGGTGGCAAATGGATAGGTCGGGTCCGATATGGGCGGGTAAAAACGGGCAATGAATATACATATTATCCATGACTTCTTGAATATAATCATTTTTTGGAGAATTCCTAATCTCCTAAACTTGAGAAACCCCCAATTTGAGGCTTTACAAATGTAAAAGTTAACCCCATTAGTTATCCATTGGTTATCCATTTTCTAAGTGGATAATATGGTTCTTATCCATATTTGACCCGTTTTTAAAAAGTTCATTATTCAACCAACCCATTTTCTAAAGGATAATATGGGCGGATTACTGTTTTCTTTTACTAACTATTTTGCTATCACTAGGTGCGAACTTTAGAAGCAGCGACTAATGCTTGTGTTAGGGTATGCTGTCTACATCACACTACTTGGGGTTTGGCTCTTCCCGGATCATGCATGTATATGAAATGCTTTGTGCATAGAACAGCTTTTTTTTAAGAACACTTTTGTGTACGGGTAAAACCGAGCCCGTTGCATGACTCGTCTTTCCGGTGAGCCAATCGGAGCGGGAACATGATCGTATTGTATCGGAGTCAGAACGAAGAACCCCTCGTATTAGGGCTCGGGCAAGGCACCTGCCCTCGGGGATATCGGGGCCATATCCTCGAGGGCCGATCTGAAAATTGAAGACTTCGGAGAACATTACCAAGTAGCTGCGCACGACTAACAAAGGGACGTGATGTCCGTGCCTAACCGGATATCACGGTGCGAATCTCGGCTCGTATCGGTGACCGGCGAAACGGAAGATTTTTACCTTTTTTAGTACTTAGGGATAAGGACACATTGTAACACGCATATCAATGCAATATACTCTTATTTTCTATGTTATTCAAAGTTCTTACTTTTGTTCATCAGTTCTTCATTATTGTGAGCCCGGGATCGAAGGCAGGCATTTCATTGAGCTATTACTGAGTTCGGGATCACTCCCCTTAATTGGTTTGACAATTTATTACATCCTTTATCTGTTTAATCTAACGTTATTTATCATTTGTATTCAATTAATCTGCATATCCTTAAAATCACATATAAATTCTTTTTTTTTTTTTTAGGGTAAACAACTTTCACAAAACCATTTTCTTCAGATCAAATCTCGAAGAACAACAACAACAACAACAACAACCAATGTATAATCCCACAAGTGGGATCTTGGGAGGGTAGAGTGTACCCAGACCTTACCCCTACCCCAGAGGGGTAGAAAGACTATTTCCGAAAGACCCTCGACTCGAGAAGAAGAAAAATAAACAATAGACAATAGGTCAGTGACAGCAATAGAAGATAAAAAATATTAACAGCATCGTAAGGAATAAAAAAATAGATATAAAAGCAATAACTATAAACAAGAATACTACCGTAGAAAAGATCAGATCTCGAAGCTTAAACGAAATAAAACTATTTAATCAAATAATTTCTTTAGTTGCAAGATTCTTTCTTTGTTGTTGAGATGTTGGTTAGTGTTTAACGAACCCCCTTGTCTAGCCTATTTTTACGCGAACATTTCAGTGTCCAAGATAAAAATAAGGGAAAGGATCAACGAGGCTGAGTGCTCTCGGAGAGAATTGGATGAGATGCTACTTAATTATTTAATTAATTAATCAGAAGAATCATAAAGACTTTTTTTTTAACCAATATTATTGCATTTCTAGGCAAAAGCATCAGAATACAATGAAACCTTTTCTCACTCTAGTTTGTAAAACTAACACTAGGCAAAAGATGGAGAAAAGAATAGGAAAATCTACCAGTGCATAATGGGATTATAAGCTGGAAATTATGGCCTATCTGAAACATGGTGCAGAAACAATACAAAAAAAATACTCACAGACAGACTGCAGAATGAGGATTCTTGAAAATTTTCAAAAGCTACACTAGGGCAGAATTCCCTAGATCAGATAGTGAGATTTTCTTGAACGCCGGTGAATGTACCTATTATCTTCCCTCCGATATCTGGAAAGGTTTCACAGCCAGGTAGTGACTTGACCTTTCCCGTTCGATCAACTTCAACAGGATACTTAAGAAGGTGGCCTCTCATCTCAGTTACTTCATCAGCCGCGTATTGTAGCCAGTTGTGTTCGCCAAATACTCTTATCCGTCTCACGCATTCAAGACTCTCTGGATGCTCGAAACATTGCTCAAGAGTTCCCGTGTGCTCTGCCCACAGAGACATCCTATAGCCGTATACCTGCAAGTCGAGATACAATAGCAACTGAGTCACACAATACAACTTCTTGAATAGATAACAATGGTCTGAATATCAGTTCATAACATCAATCCTAAGCAGATATTTCAACACAACAATTTCCTTCAAATTTAACCTGTCCATGTGGTTGACAGTGTTTGGTTGCCCATGTATGATGAGGTTGATATGAACCCATTGCAATTTCAGTATCTCTGGTGCCTTCCAGGGAACGTTGATTAATGTTTGCAGATCCCAATATAACATATTCATCGTCCACTATCATTCCTTTTGAATGTACATATATCATAAAACGTCGACTTTTCTGACTGAGTTCCTGAATAAGGAGAAATTATATTTATAATGAAGATCAGAAGCTGATAATTGCTGAAGAATGATGAAAACAAGCTAGCAAGATAAGATCAATCATTAGTGAGAGGAAAGTGGAGTACTTGAGGTGTAGTTGGCTTAGAACTTTTGACAACTGCATTGTTTCCATCTTCCTGAACCTCGCGATTGCCAAGGCAGAAGAAATTCAAGTAGTCTTGGGGTTCATATGTGTTTTCCAGCCCTACCTCAACTAAAGCTTTGTAAATTGTCTCATACATCATCTGCATGGTATTGTGCTGCAAATACAAACAAAATTGCATAAAATATGCAGCAAAATCATAACATTAGCATGCAATTAGGTCCAAATGCACGCAGATTAACATAGGAATTTTGAAAGATTTATTGCATTATGGAGCAGCTAGTGACTGTTCAAAATACAGCTAAATAAGTGAATACGTAGATTTCTTCCTGTAGTCATAATACAAGGTAAAAATATCATCACATCGTGATTATTTTTATTAATTTGAATTGGTGCTGTAGCGTAAAGGATTAACTAAATTGTGATGGATTAAGAAAAATTTGAACCGAGTAAATATGAAAGACGGGAGTATACTTTATGTGTTGTTAATCATCCTTCTGCACATCATCCCTAACCTATACCATCTAAGAAACACAACTACATTATTCTGCTTATTGATTCTGAAGTGCCCGATAATTACCAAGCTAACTCATTTCACCATACATCTCAGCTGAAAACCTTGACAATAAACTGAACTAGTCAAAAGGAAATGACATCAAACAAATTAAACCAGTGACATCTATATGTGGAAATGGTATGTGTCACCTGTTTAAGTTGGGTAAAGAAAGATTTGAAGAGACAAAGAACTACTAAATTGCCTTATGACAAAAAGAAGAACAACCAATTAAAAGAAAAAGGAATCAAATAACTATATCGTCTCAGATTTTGTAAAGAAAGATTAAGTCACTGAGACAATGGACAAAAATTTACCTGCCAAAAAAGTATTCTCTGAGTAGCAGTACTGGTTGGAACACCTTCTGGCCACATAGGAACAACTATATATACTGAAAACCTCTCATTTGCCCGTATTTTGTTGGCAATTTTTAGAGCAATCTCCATTGGTATCAAGTTATTTGCACCTAGAGATAGAAAGCAGATTTACACAATCATTGTATAGTAATTCTTACTTTCAAACATGTCATGGTGATCAATAAAAGAAGATTTTTGAATTCACAATCGCCATACAAGAAGTGGGCTTGACTTCAGCAGCTCAAATATAACAAAGAGGAAGAAAACTAAACAAGATATGAAGCAAGTATCGCAAATCTTTTATCACATGGACTTTCTAGTCAGTTGTGACATCAGACTGAATTATGTTGAAAGTATTTCAGAGTTCATTAAAAGAAAAAGAAATTTGTTTCCCCTTAAAGCAGTATTTTAGAGTCCTCACCTAAATTTTGGTAGTTACTCCAATTGTAAGAGGACCCTAGGAAGTACTGGTTCTCAATGTAGATGAAATGTTGGGCAGCTCGGATTGCCTTTACATAGGCAGTATGTATGCTCATATCTATCAGCACATTCTTGCCACAAACTAGATTCTGTTACAAGAAATGGTCAACACAATGGTTAGCTTACAGCATATCGATGGCTTGCGTTTTATAGAAGAAACATTTAGAAGCAAATATCTTGCCTTGTTAGTGGCTTCTTTAGGATCTTTGGGGAAACCTTTAACAGAGTTGGAGTCGATCGACCGAAAAATCTGCATGTGTAACAACATTAGTCAGAAGGAAACAAAAGGGAACTTAACAAGCGATGTTAGATTCAACTGTTGAGTACCTGGACGTGCCACGTATCTGCATCATCTTCTCCTAGGCAAGGGACATCAGCTATTTTTAAAATGTCGGGAATCCTGTCAAGTTGGAGTAATGCATCATCTTGTGAAGCTTTCATCTTTTGAAGTCCATGGCGCTTTGAAGCCTTCAACCAGCGCTCCTCGAAGTTAGTTAGGACATCATATGCAGCAGGCCCCTCGATCCGACTATGTAAATCATGCCAAGGTTCTCTAGGACAACCGGTAGTAGGGCCCTGTCAAAGTTCAAGAAAAGATAATATGAAACAAACAGATCACGATGACAAAGATCAAATTGCAATTGCTTGTTATAAGAAGCTAGCCTACACCTTTTCCTGAGGGACTTACAACGTTATGTAAAAAGACAAAATATCAAAAGTTGCCACTTAATTAGTCACACAAACAGGAAGTAAAGTAAAAAGTAATGCATCATAGACATTCAAATATTACCGTGTAGTTAGGCTGATGATAGTCATCTTTGTGCACATTTTTCAATGTTTTAAAGATAGGGTGTTGTGGAGTATCATAACGCCCTTTGCACAAATCAAGGCCCCCAACGAAAGCGATAATCTTTCTCTGGTAATTACCAGCATCCGCATCCACTATTACAGTTTTCTGATGATGTGTGTATATTGTTCCAGTTTCCTGATGACAAAAATCAAAGCGGCTCAATACCTAAACCAATCTCAGAAGACAAGTACTTCAGAAATAACTACTCCGACAAGAAGAAGAAACTACATAACGGAATATACGCATTCTAGAAAAATCTTTCAGTCCTAGTTAACCTGGCACCTAGGGGCCAAGTGCATTTACTAGATGTTTATCACGTAAGGGTTGACCATTGCTATGGTCCAAAGACAGATCCAACCTCAACTTTCTTAGGAAAAAGGTTAGACCTCAGCAGTAATGCATATTGTGCACCTGAACCTATATACATGGACTACGAGAGTCAGGCAAGAACACAGGTACAATATGGAAATAAGCTTTTTGGATGTTAGAGTAAAACAAAGTCAACGATATAGTATCGCAATATGAGGTTATAAACACGATAATACCAAATGAACTGAATGATCAAGATAGAATATTTAGTTCATCCAAGAAAAGAATGATGAAGATGCAGATGTTATTCAACGCACTGCTGGTTCCATTCAAGACGGTATAAATCAATCAGGTCCTGAACTGTTAGTGTACTTCCTGCTTCTTTTTGGTTGAAATATAGACTATTTTCAATTTATTCTAGCATAAACTTGTGGCTTTATTATTATCTTCTATTTTGACCCTTCTCCTTCCTCTGTGTTTTCCTGAACACTACAAATAGTGCATGTATACTCAGCATTGTCCAAAATATTTATCAAGCAGGTAATGGTATCTTCTAATTTGTGCAAAATCTTGAATTGGGATTGGATACCTCATCATATGACCGAGTCATTTGTGTAGGTGTTTGTGGTCCTTTGACTAGGGAGATGGGCCCCCAAGCCATATCAGAGAAAGAACATAGACACATACATCGAACATGAGAAGATATTAGACAACATGAATATATTTGAGCAAATATAAACTTCGGAAACTTCACCAGTTACCAATCAATCTATATTTCAGTGCCATGAGAATTGGAGATGCAAGCACAGCAGTTGCTAACATAATATGGTTGGGGAATACAAGAATTTCAGAAATGGTAATTATATATAGTAATGCAAAAGTCATATGTCAGACGTGAACCTGCTTTTTGACCCAGCTGTGTCCTTTTCCAGCAGAACGGGGACAAAGTAGCACGTGCACTGAAGAATGCTTAAAATAGCGACGAGTTTCTTCATCACTAGTTCCCATGATTCCTTCCTACAAGTCACAAATAACTCATACTGTTAAGGCTTCCTTTCATAGAATAGACATCGTAGAACAAGAAATTCACTACCTGAATCACTGAATAAAGTTTCTGACTTAGAGTCAATAGGATATTACTTGCAATATTTAACGCCACACAATGATGATATAATACAATCTGGTTGTTCACTCTTAATGGCACATAGAGTAAGAATTCATGCTAAAAAGTAATGGTACATGTTTATGCAACCCATCAACTCGAAATGTAGGTCGAATCTATGTTAGATGATACTAATTAGTTGCCTATTCCTGAATGGCATACATATAAAAATTAGTCAGGATTATCAATTGGCTGAGTTAAGCATTCTATCAATGTTTCTCAAGTACAGTCAAAAAAGAAAGTGATTACGTAACTCAAATTGCTCAACGAAAACAGAGAAAAGAAATAGAAATTTTGGTAAGCAAAAAAGAGAACTGTTTTGTAGGTACTTACACTTTTGTATCCCAAAATGCTCTTAGAAGAAGTAGGATCATCCCATATAAGCAGCAATACTCTCACACCTTCTTGTGACTTCCTCTTGAGAACTTCCCCCAACATGCTCTCCTCAGCTTTGCCATTATCCCTAACAAGTGTAACTAGGTGGTACACTGACCATCCTGTAATGTAAATCAACCGACGAGCCTGATTGATGGCATTGAACATATCCTGCCAACACTGTCCGTGCTTATACTGCACTCCATTTTCAAGCCACAAATTCGGAAGGCTGCCTTCGGGTACATGAGCATCTTGATAAAGTGTTACTTTTCCGCCTCTTCTGAGCGGGAAATAAGTTCCCGGCACGCCCTTATACTCGTGATCTCCTCCTACACCACCATAATAAAGAGGTACCCTCTCCATTGGAGTGAATTGAATTGATAAAGTCAAGACAGCTCCTTCCTTACAAGGCTTCCCACTAGCATTAAGAATTGGAAATGTTCCCTCAATCAGTTCACCAGAACAAAGCTGCTCCACTGGAATTCCAACAGCACCTATAATTTGAGATCCTACAACATCGTTATCTTTAACAACAAAGTGAACTTCTGGTGCGTAATGTGCTACTGGTACATAAAAGTGTTGCATCCAAACTGGATTTTCGCTATTGGTAATCACATATGTTCTAGCAACCACAGCATTAGATACTGAAACTGTAACATATGGATCACTAGTAATCTTTGTGGCGCCTTCCTTTTTACTGCCAAGTTTTGCCAATCCTCCAATCAAATTATCCAATTTCTTATGAAATAAATCCATGTTTGGCAAATTCTTGGCTTCCCTTACCCAAATATCTAAGTTTCCGTGCAACAACAACACCCTAAGTGATCCTGTTGATGTCTTAAATGGGAGAACTTGGACACCTTGACCATGTTGTGAACTCAGAGAATCAGAATAAGACAAATGAGCCATATAAATACCTTCTTTTTAAATCCTCACCCCCCTTCAAATTTAAACCCCTTTATAACAAAACTGACCACAAACTTCAAAATTCTAAATTTCAGCAATGGCAGATCATATACCAAACAGGTAAGCACTCAAGTATCAGTTACAATAAACGTAAAGATCTCAAATTTAACACAAATTACCAAAAATTAGAGTCACAAACACGAATCTTGGTAGAAAAAGTCCCAAAGAAAGAGTAAAATAACAAGAATAGAGAAAAGAGATCAGTTTCACAGGCCAAAACAAGAAGAACCCCAGATAGGAAATAATGAGCAAATGTTGTTTCAGAGGATATATAAAGCAAGTAAATTGAAATTGGAAAATGGGGTTTGTGTGAAAACAAAAGGAAGGAGAAATTGACTTGGTAAATGGCTGCTGGACTGAGAAAACAAAGATGCAGAAGAAGAGAGAGAGTTGAACAAGTTGGACCAAGAATGATCCGTTAGACTTTCGTTGTTGTATAAAAAAATAAATCAAGTAGGGCAACTTTAACAGAAAAAAAATAGTAGTATTAAATTCAAAGTAGGAGAATTTACTTAAGTAATCCATTTTGTGATTTACTTTGGAGAATTTGGAACTTTTAAAAAGTTGAATCAGGCAGCTATGAATTACTATGAGTAGTATGGTATAAAGCTAAAGGTTGGATTTTTTGTAAGACGTGGCATGAGAGAGATTCGAAGGGGAGGCTGCTCATTAGGCGTGTCTTGGAAACTTCTTATATTTAGTTCGGCAGCCATTACTTTTCTGCCGGCGAAGAAGACAACTAATTAGATGGATCCAAGACGTTGGTTGGAAAGATTCAAAAATGTCCTTTATTTTTATATATTCCTTTTAATTTTTATAACAATTAATATTCGACTACTTCTTTAATTGAATATATCTGGCACCTCCCTTGCAAGTTACATTAGTATAAGGCAACTCACTTTAGATTACTCGTTTGTTACTGTGGATAATTAAAAATAATTCTGAGATAAAAATTTAGTATCATCTTATCCTTTATTTAGTTATTAATTTTAGGATAAGTTATCACAAGATTAAAAATAGTATTGATATAGATTATATTTGCCAGAGTGTGAATAGTAATTTCAGAATAAGGCAGTAAAATTGACCAACATACCAAACAACCAATAAGCAATAATACCAAGATAATTATCTCACCATATCTAATCACAGCATAACTAATCATAGCATAACTTGTCTTCAACCTAGACGACCCCTTAGTTAAATAGAAAAAGTCACTTAACTACATAATGTATAAAATGTTACTGTGGAGGTACACTTTGTTACAACAACAATAATAACAACAACAGATTCAGTGCGATTCCACAAGAAGATTTGAGAAGGATAATTTGTATACAGTTTTACCCATATTTTATAAAGGTAGAAAGATTGTGTCTCATCCACCTCAACTTAAAAAAAAGTATAGTCACAGCATTACACTACATTTTGTACGTTGTGCTGATCTATGGTGCCTAGCTGTTGGAGCTCATTGATTGGTTAAGGAAGTCATTGAATGCAATTAGTTCTCATAAGTTTTATTGTTGATTCAAGGCAAAATACATAGTTTACCCATCAACTTTGCAGCGAAATCCCTGCTACACACCTCTCTTTTACGAGAAACCTTTTACACACTCAACCTTTTAAAAGTGTGTCTAAGACACATTACTTTTGACCAGATAGCACTTGCGTATTTACACACAAAAAAAGCACGTAAAGCCCATAAAAAATTTTATTTTTTGTCTCCCCTCCCCGCAGGAACCCCTCCCCCTCCCTCTGGTCTTCTTCCTCACCACCTTCCCCCTCATTTTCTTCCCCAAATATAGAATTTTTGAAAGAACATATCAATTTTAGATCTAAAATTGAGCGAAGTTTGTTGGTTTATTGTGCAAATATTGTGAAAACTATTTATTTGTGATATATTTAAAAGCTTTAACAATAGTATTGAAGGTTTGGTAAAAACATGTAGAATCCACCATTGTGGGGGTATCGAAAAAAGCTTGAAAATTCAATTGAGTCTTGTTGATTATTGAGTTATTGAACTCATTTGTTGCTCGATTATTTTCGGCTAGTTGTTTAGATAGCGTGGTTGAATTTTGGTATTGTTGAAAACTTCCTCACAAACAGCCATGATGGTAGCAACAATGGTGCTTAAGATAAAAAATAGAAGGATGAAGAAGATGGATTTTAATTTTAATTTATAATATTTTTTTCCTTTTTAAAGTCAATGACACGTGTCACGACCCTATTAGGGCGTGAATTTTACGTTATCTGAAAAATTGGTCAAGCACAAAAGTGGTGTGTCTTAGACACACTTTAAAAATATTGAGTGTATAAAAGGTTTTCCGTGAAAGAGAGGTGTGTAACAGGGATTTCGCTGCAAGGTTGATGGGTAAACTATATATTTTGCCTTGATTCAATTAAGTCCTTGTCATGTTAGTGTGTGTGTTGATGTCATTATAGGCATGTGTGAGTTAACTTCTCTTGTGTGTGTATTTTTCAAAGCTCCAAATTTTAGAAACAAGTATATATATAGTTCGCCATCTTGTTCAAATATGGATGAGACAAGTGTGTATTCCCCAATGAATACATATTAACCTATTGTATCAGGTCTAGATATAACTAGTCTGGTTCATACGGTGACCGGTAAAGACATATCAAATTCGTTAATGGCTGACACTTTGCCAAAAAGTGTAAATTTAACTCCCGAAATTAAAGAAAGAAGAAGACTGCTAAGATCTATTACTCAAAGAGAGACATCCAGAAAAAGACAAATAATTTCAAGAAAAAAGAATGTTGAAAAAATAGAAAATATCATTATACAAACATTAGAAAAATTCTTGACAAAAGATAAATACGTATTGGAAAGAGGACCACAGAAAGAAAAAGCAATTCCACAACATTCAGATGAGGACAATACAGATAAAGACTCGGATATGGAATATCACGAAAATAAAGATGATGACTCTGGAATGAGCTTTGATTCAGTGGCTCTGCATAATTTAGATACATGAAAAAGGAAAGAAGGGACATAAAGATGAAAAATAGTAAGAGAGAAAAGAAATAAAGATGGAGTATAGTTGCAATGAGGAGACATAAATATGAAGACTTAAAAAGGAGTAGAATGAAGAGAAGAGGTATGTCGGAAAGATCAAATCAATATATATATCATGCATTTGATGATGTGATGAGCTTTTGAAATATTGCTTTTAAGAAAAAATTGTATTCATGAGTTCAAATGTTGGCCTCTAAAGAACAATGCTATTTCAAATATTGAGGCAAGAGATAAGGCTTCAACAAAGTCTCTCGACGTCAAACTCGCAGTCAAATCACAAGTGCAGTGTTATGAACCCGAATTCACAACACAAAGTAAATGAGGGAAATGATAGGTTTAATTCATAAACTCAAAGAGTCAATTATTACAATAGCAAAAACTAGAACCAAGAAGGAGATTCAGAGAAGAAGGATAGAGAGAGGCGAGGGAGAACAGAAAGAGATAGTCCAGAGGAAGAAGCCAAAATAACGGAGACGAGAGGGGAACAGACTTCCCAACAATAGGCATAATCCCAAAATCACTGACCACTACTCTTTTTAATAGAATTGTTCTTGGGCTCATTACTCAACTCAGATCCCAAATTAGCCTGGCCATATTATTTGTTCTCGGCCAAATAATTCTTCTCAACTCAATATTTATTTGTATGTTGATTTTCTTATTGGGCTGAAGCTGATTCATAACAATACAATAAAAACCTTGTCCTCAAGGTTCGAGACAAGAAATCCTTCAATGAAGGACAATGGTAAACTAGTTATAGCAAGATAAACATTCACAGTTATAAGGCCTAGTTGGACAGTCCACGTGCATATCAAAAAGAAACCAGCAGCCCCATGTGTACCAGCAACACAAGTGCGGGAAATGATATTTACTGAAGCGACCTAAATAACTAACACAAACCTTGGTATGCATATTTCTATGGCGGGCTCATCTCTATCACATGTAGGAAGGAGAACAAGAACTCCCTTTATAACAAGGGCAAGGTGTGGCCCTAGCACCCCTAGCAAAGCAACAAATGCTTGACAGATTTCTTGGCAGCCCTTTTTCTCCAGTATGTTAACCCATAAGTCCATTGTGATTAGTTGTTCATTTGTTCTCCTACTCAAAGTGCTGAAATGCCCCATCATAGACTCAACTATGCCATTAACTTCAGGACGAAGCTTTAGAGTTGCAAACATCCCCAAACAAGCGGTGGAGTCAATATTGCTACCCCCTTTTATTTTTCTACGCAACTCACCTAGTGCACCATTAACTCTAATGCTACCTGTAGAATGTGATTCAATACGGGAATAAAAACTAAAACATGACAAGCCATATTCTAAACTTGGTAAATTTATGAATAGTTGCTTTCAGGTCTTGAAGATCAAGGTTGTCAATAGAGAGAGGTGCATTGTATATAAACATAGTAGCTACGACATTTAAGGTTGCTTCAAAGATACCATTTCTATCTTCAAGAATTGGTACATCAAAAGGGTCTCCTTCCGGATCGAAGACTACAAGTATATCAAAAGTAACTTGGGCTCTCACTTGTGTAGTTCCTTCTCTGTGAATTTTGCCAACAACATTTAGAACAACGCCAAGATGTGGAGCAATGACTAATGCATCAGTAATGAAGTTAGATGTTAGCCTAGTAAAATAGCAAGTCTAAATATAATTATGCAACCATAACCGTCCGGGATCCTACATTTGAGTCATATAGTTAATATTTACAAAGAAAAAAAATATGTCAGTAGATCCCATCAATAGTAGTGGTTCCACATTCACTATATAACCTGTTAGAGACTTGAACTTGAAACTTAATTTGAAACTTATTCCTGGATCTCCTACACAAAAACCCGTCGCAATTCCACGAGCAATGACCACGGCGAGATTTACACCAGGATTAAATGGAAATTGATTCGAAAGATGATCAGTGAAAGTGTTATCAATACGACAAGCTGATTTCTCAGGTATTTCCTTGAAATCGTCCACAACTATGGTCGAGTAATCCTTATAAGTACTATCGAATTTCATTGAGAAAGCAATATGCGGTACACTCACCACCAATAGAATACATTCATCATGTTCTACTTCTCCACTAGCGTTTTCATGCTCAACATCCGGTATCGTTTCATACAAAGGCATTTTACCTGTCGAAATCCCATCCCCTTTCTCCATAAAAAGTTTATCAAGATATAGATTCACAATAGTTTCTGGTCCTATGAAAAAGTCAGCAAGATACATGTCTTCCAAGACCTCAAATTCAATTTGTCGTTCACTAGAGCCACGATCAAGAGAAGTCGTATTAACGTACCTCCGTGGCATATCTCTATGGGGACTATCATCAAACAGTTAGACTTTGTTGCTTTCAGGAATTGTAGCTTCGGCATCAGGCAGTTCGATTGGGGCATCTGATTACACCTCTTCGAATACCTTAGGACAACCACTATGTAACATGTCGTCGAACACCTTAGGTGATTGATTATCGTTCAAATCAGCTACAAAGTAAGAGATATAGACGTGTGCATATGTGCTTTGTCACGCTGCTTTAACAGAAGAAGTTTCATCCACTGCTTTGGTGAAAACTCTAGTAGACATTTCATCGAACACATGTTTCGCTTCTGAGTTTCCATCTTTGAGTGTAGATTATAACCCATAGAAGTTGGAATTATGACTAAAATCAGGTAAGGGAGATACCTGGGTTTCAGACGGACACAAAGTAGCATAACTTACGTAGCTATGATAAGCCAGGGACGGATCATCCACACTCATATTGGAATATGCGAAGGTCCATTTTCGAAATCGCAAAAATAATTTCTCCTTGAAGTGGTTCCAATCATAGAACTGTTTGTTATGATGTAGCCAATCAAACCAAGCGAGGACCTCACCTTCAAGGTAGAAGTAAGGAAGAGGTAACCAGTCTTCCTCGGAGAAGCCAAGGAATTTGAAGTAACGCTCCGCTCGATAAACACAGCTCTCTGGGTTGCCATTGCTGAATTTATCCAGTATCACCGCTGCCATTGAAGTCTGAATCGATGAAAGCACCAATGTTATGAACCCGAATTCACAACACAAAGTAAACGAGGAAAATGATAGGTTTAATTCATAAACTCAAAGAATCAATCATTACAATAGCAAAAACTAGAACCAAGAAGGAGATTCAGAAAAGAAGAGCCCGTGCTGATTATAGATAGCTGATAAACTTGAAGTGCTGAAAAGCATTTTTAAGTGTTGAAACTGATTATTTAAATATGCATTTATGTGTTTGGATAGATGTGCTGAAACTAATAATAAGTAATTGATGTGTTTGGTAGAAAAGTGCTGATAAGTTGTTATTTTGTTAAAATGATAAAAATATTCTTAAAAACTTTACAAAAGATTATAAATTAAAAAGTTTCTTTGTAAAGAAAAGGATAAACGACAATATGGAATGAAGGGAAAGTTAAAAAATTTATTTTGGGAAAAATATCCTGTGAATTAAAAAATATTATTAATGATAAACTAGTAAAAACTTTGGTCAAACTAAAACTGCTTATAAGCTAAAAAGCCATAAGCTGGGAATGACCAACTTATAACTTATGACCGATTTTAGTTTATAAGCATTTGACTTATAAGCACTTTGGATATTTAACAAACGCGTAGATGAGCCAAAATGTGCTTATAAGCCAGTTTAACCAGCTTATAAGCTTAGCCAAACACCCTCGAAGGATAGAGAGAGCCGAGGGAGAACAGAAAGAGATAGTCTAGAGGAAGAAGCCACAATAACGGAGACGAGAGGGGAACATAGTTCTCAACAATTGGCTTAATCCCAAAATCACAGACCATTACTCTTTTTAATAGAATTGTTCTTGGGCTCATTACTCAATCCGAATCCCAAATTAGCCTGGCCCTATTGTTTGTTCTCGGTCCAATAGCTCTTCTCAACCCAATATTTATTTGTGTGTTGATATCATTATTGGGTTGGGGTTGATTCATAACATGCAGTTTATATTTCCGACATGAAGCTACGTATAAATGTAAACAATTAACATCATTACGTATGGTTGGACTAATCAAACACGAGATCAAAAGTGAATTATAAGTTGAACCAATTTGCGTATGGTTGGATTAATCAATCTACGGATGCCAACCTTCCTTGTATCCAATAATGTAATTGTAAACTTCTCATTCTAATTTAGGAGGATAATGATGCAACCGCTTCTTATTGGTTGATAGAACTAGTCACAATATGGAAGTTGAGTTTTTTCTTTTGTTTTTCGTGTTGAATGATTCAGAAATTTAATGTACTACTTAGAAGAAAAAGACATTTTGAAATGGTCATTGGTTAATATTCATATCTTTTGAAGCATGTCTATCTGAGTATCTGTTGATTAAAGAGTGTATTCATTTATGAAAGAGAATACATTTATTCGTGAAAAGATGCATTAGTTACGTTTCACTCTCAATAAACACTTAGCCCTTAGAAAATTATCGCCTGAGTTTTCATAACTTATCTATTGAACTATCTTTTCATTCAACTCTAAATTTCTAAAAAGCCAATTGAGAGATTTAAGATGTAACATTGCTATTTAATTATACAAAAATAGTGACAAAAATCTACTTGCCTTGAACTAGTTTTTCACATCTATTTCTCTTTCTCTTTTTTCATTATTGATTGTTGCATTTTATCTGTTGATTAACTTTTCTTATCCTAGTTAAGACTACATTTTTAATATTTATCGAACAGAGTACAGACGGTTGGAATGCAGAGGTTTTTCAAACCTGGTATGTTGAATTCATTACTTGCTAATTGCTATTTCGACTAATGGGATGTTTCAATTAAAGCCCAGTTGATGCTTCGACCTGTTTGATTAAAAACTTAAAATACCTTAACCTTCGGTGAAGGAAAATATTTTATTATAAATCTCTTGAAAGATCTCTATAATTCTCCACAAATTTTTTACATGTCACTACACATAAATTAAGCTAGCAATGTGAAACCTATTTTAACTAGAAATAAAAATATATTCCTATATTAATTTGATTATAAATCCTATCTACACATGAATTAAATAAACTAACAAATATCAAATCCTAAAGAATTTGTTACTGTACTTTTGAATTAATTTTCCAAGACCAATAGCAAGTGCTAATAAACAAGAAACAAACACAAATGTTTTCTGCAGATAATAAAACTATTCCAATTTCATATGTCTGTCAATACAGTGATACTCAAAAGTTAATATCAGCTTCAATACTCTTATCTGTTTGTATGATACCTTTCTACTTAGAAAACATAAACAACTAAACCATTACAATTACAAGAAACAGTGTCATTCCACAGCTCAAAAGTGTTAGTTGTATTCAAAAAACAGAATTACTCCTACCATTCCATATATGTATACCATTCTGAGTACCATATATTACAATCCGGCCTAATCTAAGTGACTTTTCTAAGATTTTCTGATATTCATATGATAACCATCACCCTATATATGTTCTTGATTTCAAGAGATGTTTTCAAATTTTCTCTTTATCTCTTGCGCTTGGACTTTAGAGATGTCACAGACTGTGAGTTGCTATGCCAATTGCGCTTTCTTTGATTGATGAACCAGTTATTTATTTGTTTCAGTTGTAAACCTGTTTCCTCCACAAGTTTTGCCTTATCATCTTCCTGCATATTGGAAATCTTGATTATAAACAATGATGATAAAATTTAAAGGTGCATGTAAAGATTTTCAGAAATGATATAAATTTGGTGACAGACTCACAGTTGGATAAGGCCATTTGGAGTGTTGCTGCCACCAATTCTTTAAAACAGTAGTGGTATCACCAGGTAACTTCCCTGCTCTTCTCTTTCTCAATATCTCCTCCCTCACATCTTCAATTCTTGATCTAAATCCCTGCAAGAACCAGTTGGTAGCGAGGGTGTCAAATGGGCAGCTTGGGCTGAATTTGGGTGGGTCAATATGGGTCGAGTGATTGATCCGCCCAAAAATTATTTCTGCGGAGACCGGCTAGGTCAAGATGGGTTAAAATTTGAGTTATAGCCCAACCTTTCCAACTCTTACCAAGCGTTAAAAATGTGTGTTATTTTCTTATAAATTGTTTAATTACCAAATAAGAGTCTTTTCTTTTGTTATGGTCATATATAATATATCAAATAAAAATAAATTATGTTTAAGATATTTTAGCAAAGTTACTCATGGATCAATTTGGGCTAAAAATCAGCCCAATTTTAGATGGGCTAAGATGGAGCGGGTCAAGATGAGCTGAGTTCAATAAATGACCATCCTACTTTAAGTAGACGGATCGGGCGGGTTAAATGACTTTAAGCTCGAATTGCCACCCCTATTGGTAGCTATGATATGGAAAAGCTACAAATTAAGACTTGTGTGAGCTACTAGTATTTACTTGGCTTCCTATATATTTCACCAAAGCTCAAAAGAAATACATGTCAACTGGGCAAAGTCAGTCCACAACTGGCCAAGGTCCATTTGATAAGTGGGGCTGCAACTAGCCCAACCCCTAGAGGAGGACTAGACCAGCCCTCTTCTTCTTCCAAAGCATCAAAAAGGCCCTTATAGCCCAATGAAACTAGACGGAAACATCATAAATACTCAATTGACTTGCTGAAGGGGCTTCAGCAGCCTTGGCGTAACTGGTAAAGTTGTTGTCATGTGACCAGGAGGTTATGGGTTCGAGCCGTGAAAACAGCCTCTTGCAGAAATGCAGGGTAAGGCTGCGTACAATAGACCCTTATGGTCGCATAACGGGAGCTTAGTGCACCGGACTGCCCTTTTTACTCAATTGACTTGCTCATGTTTTTACAAAGATTGCCAGGTGACCAGGATGTCACGGGTTCGAGCCGTGGAAACAGACTCTTAGAGAAATGCAGGGTAAGGCTGCGTACGATAGATCCTTATGGTCCAGCCCTTCTCCGGGCCCCGCGCATAGCGGAAACTTAGTGCACCGGATTGCCCTTTATGTTTTAACAAATAATCTATGTTATTTTTCATGTTACTAATCTCAGACAATAACCTGTAATTATCTTTCAATGACTTGACAATGTAAAAATTATTTTACACCATCATTAAAGTTAAACTCTTTTAGGGGAATGATAGATTTTGAAGAGGTCACCTGTTTAAGCTCAATCTTTAATTCCTGTCTGACTCTCTCCATAAGGGACCTTTCAGATTCAGTTGGAAGACCAAATCCCATACCCATTAAATCATGTGCATCACCTCCTGATTGATCTAATGAAAAATCCATTTGTAGCTCATCCTCATCATCAGACATTGTTGCACCTGATCCTTCTCCAAGTGTTGCTCCTGAGGTAGAAAAAAAAAAGGGGATATACATTTCAGAAAACTGGAAATAAATTTGGATGCAGTTTTCTGACTTGTTGAACTTGGTTAAAACACATTCTTAAACAAGTAAAAATACTTGGTAGCTATTAGTCTCATTGATTTATTGCCTTTTACATGTACAAAAGCTTACCTTTTTTAAGTGGAATAATTATAACTTATAATCTTCAATTATTGGTAAACATGCAATGGAACGTGTATAGTTCCTCCTTTCATATCTTTATGAAAGGACAAAATGGATAAGATGTAACGATATCCACATTATTTTTTGCAGCAGTACTCTTCAAGTAAATTTAATTATATCACCAATACATTACATGTTGGTCTGGATTTGACAGTTACTTCATTTTCAGGCATTATCTATAAGGAAAAAAACTTATCAATATCCAGTGTTTATATATATCAAATAACTTGCATATATTTATTGATGCAAACATTAGATATGACTGTGTCCTTTTCGTCTATGAAAGGGTCATAAGTATTCATATGAACGTACTTGACATATGCGAAGTTGTTTTACATTTTTTTTAATAAACGTTATTTTACTACATTAGGAAATAAATAATGATGTTGAGCATACTTCTATGTGTCTTCTTGACATATATTTGCAAGGATATGTCAACTGTCATGCCAATACTTCTACCACATGAAACCGACAGTTGTAGCACTGTTTAGATGTATTCACCTAATTCTTGCTACATGTATGTATGGAACAGTCCCCATCAGAGCCGGATCCAAGATTTAAATCCTATGGGTTCAATTTTAAGGTTTTTAACATTGAACCCATTATATTTTTAAAGTTATGGGTTCATATCTACTATTTTTGCAATTTTAATGAATTTTTACATATAAAATTTTTACTCCGTGTCGAAAGTTATGGGTTCAGTTGAACCCGTAGGTAGTACACTACATCCGCCTCCCCATGATAGGAAAACTGTTGCAGTTAAAGATATAGAATTAGAAACTTCTAATATGCATTGTTTCAAAAAGATCTACACTTTTTAATATTTTCTTTACAAGAAGTATTTATAGCCAAACAAATGATATGACAGGTTTCAGGCCACAAATTTCAAAAGTTTTACGGTCATACAAATGTTATAAACTTATTTAAGGCTACATATCTTAGAAGTCTTCCCTTTTTTATTAAAATTTGTGACAAGTCAAACTAAGACAATCTTTTCGAAACGGATGGATATTATTTTTTGATGTTCATATTTTTATTTTATACTTTACAACTTGTCTTCTTAAAACAAGAACAAACATAAAAATTTAGAAAGAAAACTGAGACATCATAAATATGCAACATGATTAAAAGAATAAATGTGGCAGTAAAAAGGGAAGTCAATTGCTTATAGAATGGCAAAACAAATGAGGTTAAGTTTATTTCATAATGGGGTTTAGGAACAAGGACTGTGACTCTTGTCTCGAATGATTTAATTCAGTAGTTAGAGTGCAATCAGCAATGCATGATGTGTAAGTTAGATGCACATTCACGTGTTTGAATCACGTCTATTTAAGTGGAAAAGGCTAGAAAGACAAACTCATTATCTACCAAGATTCATGCACTAACTAGTCTTCGCGAATTTCTTGGTTTTTAAAAAAGGACTTTGAATCCTATCTTATGCAAGTCCTTGACTTGCTAAAAGGAGATTAGAAGAAAAGTGGTGATATTTACCAGCTATTACACAAGTCAGTTGGGTGCTCTAGTCTTTCTTGATAAGAAATAGTATCATACTGCAGACTAATAGCTATATCCGCTTAAAGATCGATGTTATGGGTGTGTTTAGATACACCAGACAGATAGACAGACGAGAAACATAACAAAATAGAAAAGTATTACTAATTATGCTTTCCCCATGTGCTTAGAATGAACCTATAACATATTAAAAGTGTCCTTAAAACTTGTGACTGTAAGTATATCATAACATTGTTACACCTAGACGAGTATGTCGTAAAGTATGAAATTAAAAAAAAAGGATCTTTAAATCTAGAAAGGTAATATTATTCTTGTGAAGAAATGGATATTGAATACCCTAAAAGGTAGCTCATGAGACGAGGATTGTCCAAAATTATTTAAAATTACAACCGTTTTCTCAACCAATATGGGACGTAATACACTCTCCGCCACCCCACCCTCCCACACACCCAAGACATGAGCATAGATAATATAACATGGAGATCCCAATATTGGGAAATACTACAATAATAAGGGCTCTGTGGGTTTGACTCTCATACCATGTGAAAAAATACACCTTGTATGTGACTCAATCCCAAAAAGCTAATTCATGAAGAGATAAATGTCATACTATAACATGTTCTCTCAGCTAATGTAAAACTTAACGATTCTTTTTAGAACGGACAAAATAATATCATATAAACTGAAACATAAAAAATATCAACAATTCATGTCATGAGCGTTTTACCAAATAACTTAAATTATCAAGCAAGTATTTCACAAGTTCTTTAAATGGATGATACTAATGTTTGTACAATAATTATATCATATACATAATCTCTAAACATGATTGGAAAAGATGTTGGAGGAAAAAAGAATTAAGATCCCATATCTTCTTGTTGTTAGATGAATCCTATGCAGTGAATCACAAGTCACAAACAAAGCTAGAAAAGTGGTTTGAGAAACCAAATATTCTAAAGCAGCCTCTGATCAATCATCAGTTGTTAGTAGTGTTGTTGGTTTGTTAGCCTATTCTAATTTGTTCCTTCCAGCACCAACCAACCAAAAAAACCTACAATATATATATATATATATATATATATATATATATATATATATATATTCTATTTTGAAAGTATTTTGCATATTACCCAGCTCTCTAACTTGTATGGTTGCACAAACAAGAACCCCAAATTGCTTTAATAATCCTAAGCATCAAATCAGAATAATAAATTCACTAAATTAATTTTACCATGCACTTCAACACGTAAGGTTCACATATTTCCCTTGATTGTACTTTGGTATAACAAGACTCCTTATGTACACAAGTATTCGTGCTTTGATGCAATATGCATAATGATGTAAGGATTTAACTTATATATATATCGACAATATAAAGAATTTAACCTATCATGACATGTAGTTAGAATTTAAAGTTTATGGGTTCTGATCTGCTACCGAACTCATTGTTGTTTAGTTACTGGGTTTGCAATTAAATATTTATATAAATTTAATGATTTTTCTAATATAAAGCATGGTCTAAGCAAAAACTAACTACTTGGTTCGTCCGAACGCGTAAATAATACACTACCTCCGCCCCTATGACATGTTGTTTATTTTAAGTAATAATTAGCTGTAATTATCTATCCGGATGATCTGATAATGTAAAATTTCTCCTATACTATAGAAGTTAAGCTAAAAGATTTTGGTTAAAAGTTAAAAACACTTTACATACCTGTAAGAAGTTGTAAATTCTGCTCAATTTCACGGCAGGCCATGACAGCTTCAACAGCATGAACTCTGACATGTTGCTGAAGCTGTTCTTTAAAGGAACATAAAACTAACAAATACTGTGCCTGTTCAAAAAATAACACACCAAACACACAGTCAAGAAACATAATCATCAGTAAAAGGGAAAAAAAGCTTAAATCTTTAACAAAAGTTGAATAAACTAAGTTCTTGGCAAAGGATATTGCAACAACAACAAACCCAGATTCATCCCAATGGGGTCTTGGAAGTGTAGTACGTACGCAAAGGAGATAAAGAGGTTATTTCTAATAAACTCTCGCGCTCAGTGATAATTAAAGGATATTGAAGAGGAAAAATTAAAACATACCAAGAAATTGTCAAGTTCTTGTCTTTCATGTGGAGAAAGAGAGTGAGAATGATGTTGAGAAGCATAAGAGCGCAAAAGATGATGAGACTGAGAAAACTGAGCTTCAATAAGTGGTAACTGATCAATAGGTGTAGCTACACGAAGACAAGCTACATGTGCTGAAAGTAACTGTTCATATAAAGGATGTGTAGCAATTTCACCCTTTAACTGTCTCTGATTATCCTCAGAAATCACCATTGAAACATCACCTAAAGGTCCTAAACCACCAATTCCTCCTCCAGTACTTGACCCCATTAATCCAACTCCTTGTTCTTGCATTTCTAAAATAACCAAGATCCTCTTTTTACAACATATAAACAAAAGGAGTTGTGTGGAAAAAGCTAAAAAGGTTAAAAAAGAAAGAAATATTGGGTTTTTAGGACCACCACTGAAGAGAATCTTGATGTACTTGATAATAGACAGTGATAATATGATATGATGATGTATACTTTTGGACTGTTTGGTTTCAGAGAAATATGATCAAAGAAAATATGAGCAAAATCATAAAGCAGACAGTTTTCTTACTATTGGTTGAGGAGAGAGAGAGAGAGGGAAAAAGATGGCATATATTTTGGGATCTGAAGCAACAAAACTTTCTGCACCTATTCTGAAGAGCTACAGATTTTAACACATACACAGAAAGAAAAAGAAAATGAAAATGAAAAACTTTAGTTTGCTTTTTGGTTTTCTTGGAAAAAGTGTAGTAATTGATACAGAGAAAAAAAGAGAAAGGGAAGAAGAAGCATCAGAGTGGAATCATTACTATGAAAGGGAAGCAAAGAAGAGAGAAGATGATGGTAATGAGATCATAGATAAAGCTGCTTAGCAGCTGCAGCTGTGGCCTGACATTTTGAGGAGTTTTTTTGTTTTTTATGTATATAGATTAACTTCTTTTTTTTTGGTTGATTAAGATGGCTAATATTTAAAATAGAGTAAATTGACACTAATCTTGCTTAAGATAAGGTTATTGGTAGGATTAGGTGATAGAACATCAGAAGTATTGGGTATTCTCTAAGCATGATATTTAAATTGAACCTAAAGCTTATTTAATTCTTTTGGTGTGGGCATTCTTGCTCTAACTTCCTGCTCTTTACAAATTACAAGTATTTCATTTTTATGTTTGACTTTGGTATAATTTTCTTTAATAAATTTAAGGCCCGGTTGGCCATAAAAAAAATTCACTTTTCTCGAAAAATCTTTACTTTTTCTAGAAGTAGTGTTTGTCCATGAAAATTTTAAGTTTTACTTAAAGTTAAATTTCGGAATTTTTTAAAAATTTAAAAAATTATTTTTCAAAATTTTCATTTCAAATCACTCACAAAAATTCAAAAGAGTTTCAAATTATATTCATGTCCAAACACAACTCTAATTTTCAAATACAATTTTCATTTGAATTTTTTATTTTTATTTTTTTCCGAAATTTCACAATTCTTATGTCCAAATACCCACCTAATGTCAAGGAAATTTTGCTTTCACACTACAATTAATTAATTAATCAATCCCTCATCTAATGCACCAATATACCTTTTTTTGGTGTATGGTAAAAGCAGCAATGCACTTAAAAATCTTGTACCCTTAACCTTTATAGTTTATTTTATTGTTCACTTTATCCCAAAGAGACGTCTAGCTATTAAATTATTCAAATTCTCTCTACACTTTAGGCAATTGAAAAAAAATCAAGTTAATCTCATTGTTCTCTTTTTCTACTTGAAAGGAATGAATCGCGAAAGGTAATTTATATCATGATTAACTTATTTTCAGGCCTTTTAATATTTGAAATCAAGCAAAAGGAATTAGCTAGCCTTTGTACGGGAAGTCAAAAAAATGTATATTTAACATTCAAACATATATTAATTAGGAAGAAGGAAAATGCAAAAAGGAGTTGAAATGTCACATTTCCTTGGCTGGTGTTTGATTTTGCAGATTTAGTCTATTTTCTACGCTATTAAGAACTTGTGTACCAACAGGTCCATCGCAAAGGAAAAACAAAACATGTGTTAACTGTTTGTTAGGCAACACATGACCCCCTACCTACTAATTACTATGTCGCATACACACGTATGTATGTCACCTATGTTTAGAAATATATATAATTTTTAGCCTTTTCCAAAAATAATAACCGATCAAATATATATATATATATATAGGAGTATTATACTTTTCAACCAGCAAATATAATTAGTTTCGACCGACAATTTTATATCTTTCCCTATTTTGTATTCCCCTTCCTCGAATCATCACGTTTGTTGTCTAAATTCATCGACACTATGAAAGAAATTTTATTGTTTTAAAATTTTAGGAAAAAAATTAGAAAATAAATATTTAAGTCCCTAGCCTTGTCGTTATCCCTAGAAAGGTTGTTCCAAAAGATTTATTGTGAATTAAATATGAACCTGAGAAAAAAAAAACTTTTGTTATATTTCTAATAAGGTTCTTTTGGGGTAGATGTTGAAGTATTCACCCCCACCCTCCAACTCCAAAAGGTTAAAGGTATAGATAATTAATAACGACAACAACAAAAATTCAGTCGAGTTTTACAAGTGGAGTCTGAGAAGGATAATATATATGCATATCTTATTCCTACCTTGAGCATATAAAAAGACTGTTTCCAATAGATCCCGGCTCAACATAGTTGCAGCAACAAAGCAACAAAGCAAAAGAAATAAAATGATGAAAAAGACAGCAAAAATAGTACAACGGCAAAATAGTAACAGAAGCAAGGTATTGATTAATTAGATAAATAATATTTGAGATTTTCACTATTGATTTAGGAGTGAAGCAACAATATGAAGGCAGAAAGTGAACTAAAACCTTTTCTTCTGCTTCTTTTCTTTTTTTCCTAATAATTAATTGTCTTAGTTTGGTTTATGTGGTGAAGTAGCGGAGCAAGCAAGGAAGAATAGTTTCTGTCAAGATAATGTTTGGTAGTAAGAAGATGTCTCTCTAAATTAATCATATAATTGGAAATATCAATATTAATAATATACTAGAACCAAACAAGCTTTCTAGACGTTGGTTGGTTTATAACAAAAACCCGACATCAATCAATAATTTGCCATGCAAGCTTCTATTGTTTAAAATTTAAATCAGAAAAAAAAAAAAAAAAAAAGTCCAGTGCACAAGGTATCCCGTGTTCATGTAGGGTTCGAGAAAGACCCGCATCTAGTGACGGGGCCAAAATTTTCATTAAGGGGTATCAAAATATAAATAATTAGATACATCGAAAAGTTAAGGGGAGTCAATGTATTGTAAATATACATAAAATTAAAAAAAAAATATTTAACAATATATATAATTTTCTGGTGAAGGGGTATCGCTTGACACCCTTTAGTTCAATGTGGCTCCGCCACTGGCCACATCTTAAGGGGTGTAATGTTGACAGTCTATCCTAATGCATGCATTAGTGACTGCTTCCATCGCTCGAACCTATGAATTATAATCACGCGGAGATAACTTTATTGTTGCTCCAAGGCTCCCCTTTAAAATTTAAATTATACAATTACAATAAACAAAAATTCTGTAAATGGAAATATTAAACTTTTGAATGCAATAAAGATAACTTTCAATTTCTAATTATTTTTAAATTTGAATGCTCCTAATAACTAGGTTTTAAATTTAATATTTGTATATATTCAATAAACTTTTTAACATAAATATATTGTATAAGCAAAATCTATTGGGTTCGACCGAATTCTAACTCCTCACCTGCCTATAGACAGTGGATCAGATTTATCCGCTATAAATATGAAAAATAATTTCGTGCAGAGAATAAGAAGTAGGATAATGTCTGTTTATAATTTCCAAAAGTGTGCAAACACTAAAATTCCGTAGTTAAATAATGGTCGATCCAAAAAGGCCGTGATCAATAATTAATAAATGATTGATGTTGCAGCTAGTATAAAGTTGTTACTCTACAAAACCAAACTTCTCATCAATAGCCTTCCAAAAAATAATTTTATTCCCTTTTTTTTTTATAACCCAAAAACCAACTTATTTGGGTTAATTTCATCCATGGTCATCAAACTTATCATTTATTTCACAAAAATCACTTATCTATTTTTCATCACTTAAAAGTCACTCAACTTTACCTTTATAACTTAAAAGTCATTCTAGTTCAAAAATTATAAAAAATCCAATAAAAATTATGACATGGCATTACATTTAATTAAAAAATCTAACAATAATGTCATATAAGCTTAAATAGACTATATCTACGTTAAACTCATTTCTTCCTAAGCCCGATTTCAATCATTTTTTGAATATTAGTTTTAATTTATTTTATATTAAAAAACGACCGACTTCAATCCCACATAACATATAAATGTACCACTAACAGACATGAACAACAAGCTAATAAGAACCTATTTTCACATTTATATGTTCTTATTAGCTTGTGAAAATAGGTTCTTATTAGCTTGTTGTTCTTGTCTGTTAGTGGTACATTTATATGTTATGTGAGATTGAAGTCGGTCGATTTTTTCAAAATATTTTATTTTTTAATTTTTTTTACAAGACCGACCGACTTCGGTCGGGTTTTTTTTTGGCACAAAAAGTGGGAAACTATTTTAGAATCCCGCAAAATTTATTTTTTAAGAAACCGACCGAAATCGGTCGGTTTTTCATATAAAATAAATTAAAACTAATATTCAAAAAAACGACTGAAATCGGGCTGAGGAAGAAATGGGTCTAACTTAGATATGGTCTATTTAAGCTTATGTGGCATTATTGTTAGATTTTTTAATTAAATGTAATGCCATGTCATATTTTTTATTGGATATTTTATAGGTTTTGAACTAGAATGACTTTTAAGTTAAAAAGGTAAAGTTGAGTGACTTTTAAGTGATGAAAAATAGATAAGTGACTTTTGTGAAATAAATGATAAGTTGGATGACCTTCAGTGAAATTAATCCAACTTATTTACTTGATTTTAGATAATACTTCCATATTACGTGGCATTTGATTGAAAATAATGTTCAACAATTAGTTTGCATTTTGTCTTTAGTTTTTGCCACTTTTATTTGTTTATGTCATTTTTCAGAAAAAAAAATATTTATACTTTCAAACTCAATTTATAAGTTTTTGCAAAAATTCAACACTCGAGTTTAGTCCCGAATACAGAAGGAAGGCGGTTTTGTCAATGCTTGAATAAATTGATCAAAAGTAATTCACTTGTCCAAAGCTGCAAAAACAACGAGCACAAACAAGAGTTAACAAAAATTGAAAAACAATATTTGCAAATTATATTTTATATTTTTGAAAACATTTTCGTAGAACATTTTTTATTTTGTAATGTAAACACCGTTCTCTTTTCTTTTCTTTTTCTTTTTTTTAAAATTTTCTTGGAATAACTTATCCATAAAACCTAATCAAAACACACGACTTATCCCCAAAAAATATTTCCAAAAATAAACCAAAGCTAAAGTCATTGCGATATTGTCAATATGGAGTCATTTCGAATATTGCATCAAATCATGTTTGATCAAGTTTCTATAAAAGAAAAAAATAGTAATTTGGTACACACACAAAAAAATACTTTTGATATTACTACTACGTATATGATACCAGAAGTACTTTTGATATAGATTATTGCAAATTGCAACAAAATTTAAAGGATTATATAGACATAGTCAGCCGAATTTACTATTTAATTTTTTTAGTCTGCATACATCAATTATAAATATATTATACATAAATTATATATATATTGTATGTCAGTCGATTATTCTTTATTTTAAACAATTAGGTAAGCGGTTATTTAGGTTATTATATCCAAAAGGAGGATTACGTAATTGAAATTTGAAAGCAAAATTTGTAAGAAAAAGAAAAGGAAAAAAAGCCTAGTGCACAGTGAACAGTAATTGTTAGTTGAAAGAGAGGGTGGTGGGGTCAACATCATAGCTGTAGGCATGTCATATTCCCAGTCCTAAGATTGAGACAAAGGATTAGTGTGGTCCCCCCTCACAATAAATTCCCTTTTTTAGGAAAATAAAATAAAATAAAATTTGATTTTGTAAAAAAGGGTTTTTTTTTTTTTTTTTTTTGAGAGGGGGTATTGTCCCTTTCATTATCCCCACATATCCTGACTTTTCTCTTTCTTTTATCTGCCCTATGAATTTAATATCTTCCCTTTTGCTTTCTTCAATTAATGACAACCCTCAAAGTCAATAAACCTTCTAATCATCTTTAAACAAAATCATTTAGCTTCTTTAATCTTTATGTTCCAAAACAAATACAAACCTTGACTTATTAGATTCTATAAAAGTAGTTAAAGTTGCACTCTAACTTGTAATTATGTGACACAAGTAGTAATCATGGTGTAAAAAAGGGTAAAAGATGCATCCACCACTTCAAGATTTTATTTAAATGATCAATTTGAACTTGCAAAGAAATTTCATTTAAACACTTTAACTTTACAAATTTCTCCACCACTAGAGTTCTCTGCATTTTCTACTTAGTATAAAATTTCTCTACGGCTAGAGTTCTCTGCATTTGCTAATAACATAGTATAAATCTTTAACAAGCCTAAAAGACTTATAACATATATCAGACCTAAAAGTAAACGCACTGAAATGACAACATTCGCTTTGGTTTCTTATATTTTGTTGTTAATGTTTCCTTTCATCCATTTTCTGGCTTTGGCTATGTGATTGTTGTTACTATCTTACTGGCCTTGTTTGTTGATAATGCATGTTTCTACTATTTCTTTTCATTTTTCTTGAGCCGAGAATCTAGCGGAAACATCTCTATCTTCCCCGGATAGGGGTAATGTTTCCGTACACGCTATCGTCCCTAGACCTCACTCATGGGATTCTACTGACATGACAAAAACTTGACCCTAACAAATTAGTATTGCCTTGTATATACGTGCCCAATACTTCGCTACCTCTGTCTCAAATTAAATTATTTGTCAAGCTAGCCAACAAACAAGGTAAAAGTACCTATTGACATAATTGATGAAATCGAAATACAAATCTCCAAAGCATTGGCTTATTAGCCAACAGGAAAGTGCACAGGTTGTAACAATGTAAGTAGCCTAATGTTTCACCAACAAAATAGGGTCATTCCATTAAAAAGGAAAGATCTTTGACTTTTTGTCATTAACCAGAAATGACCTGATATATACCTTCTATACAGAAAGTTGAAAACTGCAACTTAAATTAAAAAAAAGTGTTGTTTTGATTAACATGAGAGTCATTAGGAAAAGAAGGCGTTTTCTACTTTACAAACAAACTTAAAAATTGCAGTCCTTACATCACAATACACTTGTCTTTTGATGACTTTGGCTCCGGCCTGGCTGACGAAGATGTAGGTTTGCTCCTTGGTACCTGTATAAAAGTAGTTTACTCTATTAGATTATTATGAAGCTGGTTGTATACATTTTTCACATATCACTT
Source organism: Nicotiana tabacum (assembly GCF_000715075.1). Classification (NCBI taxonomy): domain Eukaryota; kingdom Viridiplantae; phylum Streptophyta; class Magnoliopsida; order Solanales; family Solanaceae; genus Nicotiana; species Nicotiana tabacum. The sequence goes on along the minus strand of NC_134102.1, from coordinate 128,726,995 downwards.
CATTTCGTGACCTAATCCACTAGTCGAAAGTACTTCAAGACAGGAGTTATCGAATATATGCAAACTCAAAACAGGAAAACCTGCTCAGAAGAATGAATATCAGAAAATTTCAAGCGCCTACCTGAGGACCAGTAATCAATCTCGACGCACCATTTACAGCTTGTTGTTGGGGGTTTTGATTTCTCTGTGGTGCCTGTTGCTGTTGCTCAAATTCCTGTTGCTGAAGAGCTATTGCCAATTGTAAATCAGAACTGCCAGGCCAACAATCAGCAAAAGTTAGTGCTAGCACCAAGTAGAGATATATTCAATACTATCAAATTAAGGTTGCAAAATTGAGCATATCAACTTTAAAAAGTTAAATAAAGTTCCCGTGTTACAATTAAAACCTTTTTTTTTTTTGGAAAAGGTAAAGTAAATTTTATTAAAAGAGTACCTATCACGCTATCCTTACACCAAAAATATTAAAAGAGTTCTGCAAACATCTGTTTTTGCAACAGAAATGTGATGACTTTGACCTTCAAAGCATCTCTTATTCCTCTCTAACTAAATTAATGTTTCACTACATTGTAACTGAAACGCGCCAGCAACTTCTCCATACACAACATATTTGTTGACATAGAATAGAATGGCTTTGATGCTAGAACAGGAAGACAAAACAACCTTGCCCAAATATCTCCATCTAGCTTTAACTACCAATGAAGGCAAAAGTTGAATATCAACAGACGGACTGGTCGAAACCGATGTTTGTCAATTAAAAGACAATGGGAGAGCTAATGAAAGAGAATAGATCCTGATGCAGTATATGATCTGATAATGTTCCAGTCTCGTGCATATATGCAAAAAGAAGATGATTAAATATTAAAGTATTAGATAATTACTTGAAAGTTGGATGTCCTTGTCCTGAATTGTCCATGTTTGCCAGATAGTCCTGGGAGTAACAGCTGAAGTCAGTTTCAAAAACGTCATTGGTACAAATCCATAACATTCTATTACAAGCAGAGAACTACATACTGCAGTACTGGCCATAGCACTCCGTTGATCCCATGTGGTGTTGGAATTATCTTCGACCTTGAACTCCTTGAAGTTTCCAGTCACATATATCGTGTCTCCATTAACCTGGAGAATATTGAGAACTCAAGAGTTAAAAGGCAATGCAAGCAAGTAATAACACACTAACTTCTGCAAACAAGACCAAAAAAAATTTAATAGAGCTGCATTATACTGTTTGTCCCTTCTAAGAGGCAACAAGACATGCAAAAGTCAAGAATAGCAATCACATCGGTAACAGTATAGTACACCAAATTTGATGCAATTTCACACTAAAAAACATAGCAAACAACACATGCTTAGGAAAAAGGGAGAAGATTTTTTTTTTGCAGATTTATGTCAATTGTCTAGCTATATCGCAATAGTTAAAAGCCTAGCTGTTCCTTACCTGGCTAACCAACTTTGCTTCATATCGCAGTTCGAGTGTCATAAGATAATATTCCATTTGTTCCAAGTAAGGAGACCAACTTTCCCTTCTGCCTTGCTTCAGAATGTCTAATTTCCTAATAGAAAAAACTTACTCTTCCAATGCTTTTTCAATATATTATTCTCAAATGGGTTAATGGGACTCACTTTCATGCAAAAAGTTCAAATGTTGGCCTCATTTTTGGACCTACATCTATTTTAGATACAAAGGCAGTTTATGTTCACCAAATAACCGTGTTCAATCTAATGTACCTAAAACCGGAAGGAAAGAGTACTAAACTTTGGAACAGCCTAAGATAGAAAAGCAGAAAACTCCGATAGCAAGAGACTTGTTGTAGAACATGTTGCGGTTGTTATTATCATATTACCAGTTTACCTTATAATAAGTTATTATATTACCAAATTTTGCTGTTCTAACTTAATAACTTAGATCATTTCTTGTGATTTTCCTTGCACACTACTGGAAAAGGTTACTCCCCAAATCCTTACCGACTGACCTACTTCTAACCTGCATGAATATTAGGGGGCAAATGAAGTTCATTATCTCTAAATGGAATCATGTCCAAAGTTGAAGTCCTGAAGATAACATATAACTTCTGATTAATTTGAAATTTCTAGTATACAGAAGTGGTCCCCGTTTTCAGTATTATGATATCTAGAAAGCATTAATAATGGTCGACGAGTTTATCTCTCGAGAAGGTAGAAACATTATTGGTACAATTGCAAAAATTTATCAAAGTAAAGGCAGGGAAATTTTGAAGTAACACCTGATTAGTATCATTCCTCTCATATGATCTACAATTCCATTCTACAATGCTGTGCATAGCACAAAGCGGCTCTCAACCTTCAGTTGATCATATAGGATTTACAGAAAGAGAAGTTCTCTTGGTTGAGGGAAAAAACCCTGCTAAGTTTCAAAAGTATACATGGACTAGCTGATATTCGGTTTCTAAAGGCCATTGAATCTGTGGCAGAATTGTGTGACTACTATGATCAGGTGCTACTTAGAGCTCAGAATTAAGCTTTCTGCAGCCACAAGTGGAACTTACAAATCGACAGGTTACAATGAGTTTCTAGTGTACTACACATGATACTGCTTCTCTGCCCCTGAAAATAGAGGCTAACCTTTGTTATGACTTTGGATGATTTTGTAGGTAGTAAGAAATTAATGTTAAGATTTGTCTCCAACTTTGTATGATTTGGTAAATAGGAATTAAATAGGCTAGGTACAGCATTAATTAAATTGCAACGATATAAATTCCAATGATACTCGAACAAACCAAGCCTTCAATATATCTTCTTTCCTCTTTTATGTCTTCACAACCTTGAATCTTGGATTTTGGATATAGCGTAAAACAATCAGAAACCTATAACTTACTCTGTGCTAGTGTGTCAGATACATTGCCCGGCCTCACCTTAATGAATCCTATACATTGCCCCACTAAACTATCAATAGCATCATTAAGCTCCTCTACCAAAAATATCTAATTATTCTCGATTCAGATAATTAAACTCAAGGAGAAATTATGTCTTTCAGTCCCTTGTTTTTTCGTCTTTTTTTTCTTTTTTGGATAAGGGACAAGTTGGCCTCCACATTTACTAATAACAGAGATAAAATTGTGGTTGGGGTTAGAGAAAGTATAATATGTGCTCTTTCCTGTGCATATTCAAATAGCCTCTCCATCCGGTTTCTCCATATTATCCCTCATTTACAGTCACATACTGCACCATCAACTTATAAAAACTTCCATCCCCTTGACACGAAAGGAAGGGAGAATATTGATATTTACCATTATTAGAAACACTTACAACTTTAGTTCAACAATATATCCACACATAGGGAAGCAAAGACTACTGAGCAACTTGCTAGGGAAGTTGCATGTACATGCAACATCAGAGTAACAGGAATTTTGAGAAGCAAGATGCAGCAGCTTCTCTTCTGACAACATCAATCATATAGACCAGCTAGCTTGATATTAGTTTGAAGAGTAATGTACTGCAAGTAGGATAGTTTGAGAGATAGAATTATGTATTAAGTGTAGCTAGCCGAGGATGACTTAGCTTGTTTTGTAATTGTTGCTCTTGGTGATTAATGAAATACTCTAATTACCCAAAAAAAAAAAAAAAAACATCCACACATAAACCAAGCCTTTGTTTCATTCCATTCAAAGTGAGAGCGACAGGACTCTTAAATAGGTGATTGGATTTAAGCATATGAAACCAAGCATTTGTTCAATGCCATTAACGGAGTAAATAAGGACTCTTGAAACAGGTGGTTGGATTTAAGCATATGAAACAGAATACTTTCTACTCTAAAAAGTAGTTAACCACAAGCAGAATGTAGTGGAAACTACCTGTTGCAAATGTAAGCTAAAACAGAGATTCAACATACCTTTCTAGTATGAAATTCCCAGGTTAAAAATGTAAACTCAGTTTTACCCAATTAGTCAAATCCAAGGTAAATATATGAAAAGACACACTTCTTACCTCATTGAGTTTCTCCCATACTAAATCAGACTGATTTATATATCCCTGGTCAGTGGCCAAAATATATAGTTCGCCTTCAAACTGCACATAAGCTGACATCAGTGTTCTATTCCCAGAAAACTTGAGAAGTGGAGATATAATCATATCCACACAGGAAATTATTATACCCCAGTACAAATAATATAAAAATGATAATAGTAACAGAGCAAGCACATCAGACCTTAAACATGGTGTTGAAATGATTATTCCTGAAGAAAACACAAAGTTCCCGCTCTTTCAAACCCTCTTGCAAGGAAAATAATCTGCGCAAAAGAGAAAGAAAAGAGTATTCGCTTACTACTAGCAAAACATAAGTATTACAGTTCTGAACAGGAGAATGAACTTGTAACAGGGAATGATAGCATACCCAAAGATTGTTAATTGGCTTGCACTGTTCTTCAGAAAGTTCCTCACCAGTTCCCCTAATGTGAATTAAGAAGAGCAAACATAGTGTTCTACTTAAACTGTCAAGGTAATAAAATTACATGAAAGAAAGGAAAATACAATTAGATCAAGGAGAAATTCATCTTTTCCTTTTTCTTTGATAAGTATCAAGGAAGACATTCATCCTACACAAGAGCACCTGAGTTGTCTGATTCATTCATATTAAAGAATTTCTCACCTTCTCTCTGTGTGATTTCATCCTTCACAATTGTCTCAGGCACATCTGTACTGCCTCCATTCACTTGTTCAGCAAGAACCACCTCACCTTCATACATAGGCTCTCGACTTTGGTAACTAGTGGTTGCTGACTCCAATATGCAATCCTCTCCTTCATAAATGGGCTCATCATCATCGATGGAAGAATTAAAGGTTTCAGGTTCATCTGTGTCATGTCGTCTGCCACCCGATGAATCTGAGACTGCAGATGGTATTGAGGAACTAGATGAATCAAACGCATCACAACCAACTTGATGATTAGGTTCAGCTGCATTCGCATTTCCAGCAATAGTGTGTGTTCCCTGAATGCCATTCATACCTCCAAAAAGATGCTCATGATTTTCACAAGCAGATGAAGAAACTTGTCCTGACTCAAGAGGTACACTCTCATTTTCAGCCAGCAGTTTTGCATTTCCAAGTTCTTGGGAAGGGGTTTCCTGATCAATTTTCAGGGATGAATTAATCGCTGCTCCGGAGACTATTTGGGAACTATTTGGATCTCTATCGTTAGATACTAATACTTCTGTGGGTATCAATGCTTCATGCTGCAAAACTGGTTGTGTCGTCTCAATATCATTTCCTTCTGAAGTCTTGGTAGGAACCATCGGCTCTGGACACTTTAGATTTGCTATCTCACCTAAGGAATTCAGTCCATCAGTTTCTACTAATGAAGTTTCAGATAATTGAAGGGCTCTCAACAGCTCTGCTTCTTCTTCAATATCTCCTTTTCTGGCTGTATGGTTATCGGTAATAGAAACAGGAGAATCTTCAAATGATCTCCCTCTCGAAAGGCATGGAGAAGGTACCCCTAGTGCTGCAGTTGTAGCAGCAGCAAAATCAACATCATCATCTTCAGAATTTTTCTTATTCCCAGTGTCCATATTTTGGGTTTCAAGGGCAACAAGCTCCCCCATCAAAGTATTATACGACTTTGATCCAATTGCATTTGCAGTATCATGATCCTGGAACAAATTGATAACTCAAAAAACAATTCACTTTAAACAAAAGTTGCAATAAGGTCTTCAATCTTACATTTTAGGGCAAAATGGTCAAAATAATGCACAGCTTCATCATTAAAACTTCTACTGGAAAAAAAACTTATCCTTGATGCAACCTCAGACTTCATTACCATATGTTATACACATCTGAGTAATAAATTTTAGAAGGTTTTCGAAGGCCAAAATGAGTTGTCCACCATTCGACCAAACTATAGGACATCAAGAAGTCATTTAATTCGTGGATAAAATAGAGATAAATTATAAATATAAAACGAATATTGATTTAGCAATTAGAATCTGCGACAAGAATGTCCTCGGACATTCGCGAGTGAACTCAAAGAAAGTAGCCAAAACTGATACCTGTGGATCAACTATCCAACCGTGATAAAGTGGAATATCCAAAAGATCAAATATTGCACATTCACGAGTGAACTCAAAGTCATCAATTCTGCCAAACAAGACATGTATTTCATCAGAACCACAACTGGAAACATGCATATTATTGCATCGTAAAGATATACGGACCCATATGTTAATTAAATGAATAAAAGCAATCAAAAAGAGGAAAGATTGTCTACCTCCTGAATTTTATATTTACATCAATACCAGTGGCAAGTCTAGGAAGCAAATCAATTGCATCAGCAATATTCTGTTGCTGATTTTCTACATACCCTTCATCTTTGTCCTGGACAGCAATCAAAAATACTAACAATTACCTCAAATCCAGTAAAGAGAGAACACATGTGTATGGGTATATAAAATAGCACGAATGAAAGGAACAAAAAACCTATCCATAAAGGCAATATAATTACATTGACATTACTGTTTGAATCTATCAGCCGCTCAGCAACAAGAGAAAGCAATTTCTCCTGTGAAACCTCAGGAATATCAGGACTCAAGTTCAAGTTGTTCTTCAACAATAGCACGTTACCTATCGAACAGATAACAAAGATTCATATCAAATACACAAATTGATCCTTAAAAAATAAATCAAAGCATTAACATAGATTTTAAAGCAAACTGGTTAATGACACCATAACCATCTTCATGAGCAAGAAATGACTACATACACAATAGAAATGCATCCCATTGATCACGAAAATGTATCCTTTTTTCTATATTTTTACCCGCAGATGAAAGTAGCTGAAATGAGGATGTTGAGATGGATGTGTGGGCATACTAGGTTAGATAGAATTAGGAATGAAGTTATTCAGGACAAGGTGAGAGTGGCCCCCGTGGAGGATAAGATGCGAGAGGCGAGGTTAAGATAGTTCGGGCATGTTTAAAGGAGAAGCACATATGCCCCAGTCAGGAGGTGTGAGAGGTTGATCTTGGGGAATAAGAGGAAGAGTAGAGGTAGGCCAAAGAAGTCTTGGGGAGAGGTGATCGGGCGGGACATGGCGCAGCTTAAGCTAATCGAGGACATGACTCTTGATAGGAGGGTGTGGAGGTTGAGAATTAGGATAGAAGGTTAATAGGTAGTCGAGCGTTTCCCTTTGTCTTCCTTAGTTCAATAGTATTAGTGTTAATATGGTATCATTTTTATCCTTAGTTTGCTATTACTACATATCTTATATTGTTATTACTTGTTATCAGAACTTCTTTCATCTTTTCTTTTGCTATCTTGGTTTTGTTTTCTAAATATCTTGTATTGTTATTACTTGCTATCAGTGCTTCTTCCATCTTTTATTTAGCTGGGGGTCTATCAGAAACAGTCTCTCTGCCCTTCCAGGATAGGAGTAAGGTTGCGTACATCCTACCCTCCCCAAAACCCCACTTGTGGGAATACACTGGGTTGTTATTGTTATTGTTATTATAAATGATTTTTCTGACAGCAAGGAACAACGTCAACCCCTAGCTTATTTCCTCTTTAAAATAAGCGAACTCAAGTTGTTTTATCACCTTGAACATGATGAGATGTATTAAACGTCAAGAGAATTACTAATGAATATGTCAGAATAATTAGAAATCCCCAGAAGTAGAAAGCTTTTCTTATTTCATGCAACTTAACACTCATATATTTCTTTAAATTAAAAAAAAAACTCCTATATAAGGAGCTCTCCTGAATGTGTTAACTACCAATTATGGCAATTGGCAAGTATTTTTTCCTGTCTTTTCTTCATTCAGAAATTACCACAGACCTTGGTAGAGACATAAGCACCTTCTGCGTACCTATGTATGGCCTTGTCTGGCCAGAATTTTCCTTCCTTTTTCATAATTTCACTCTCTTGCTTCTTTTAGATGACCATTCTGGCAACAAGATTTTTATTTCTAGTGACTGCTTCGATGGCGCCACATATATATCTACTCCAGATGCCACACCTCTAGGCACTTTTTTTTTTTGATGGACCTCTAGCCACTTTTTTTTTTGGAGAAAGGTAACATCTCTGAGCACTTCTTTTGAGTGACCAATTCCATGGGGCTACCTTTTTCCAGCCTCTTTTTTCTCTTCCCATTTTTGTAACTTTTTCAACAACTTTCAACCTTTCTTCAGGCAAATTATTATTTTATTTTTTTTAAGAAAGCTATTCAGGCAATTTCTTAACTACTCTTTAGCTGCCAATTCAAGCTACTCCAAATTTTTGAAAGTTTGTCACTGTACCTTTTTCGGTGATTGAGAATAGATTCTTTTCCATGTAAATTGCAAACCATAGTTCTTCTTGCATCATACAATTACCAGCTATTCTTTGGAGAAAACAACACCACCTTCATTTTGGATGATTGTTCAATATTCGGCAACACAATCAATGTGTATCTACTTAAGCGATTCCAGTAACTTCTTTCCATTTCTAGTTTGCAAAATAAGCATACTCGATGTGTTTCAATACCTTTACTTTGCTGAGGCGGGTTGAAAGACAAAAAAATCAGTAACAAATTGCTACACTATAATATTCTTAATAATTGCCGCACCCAAGGGTGCGGCCTAGTAGTCAATAAAGTGGGTTGAGAACCATGAGGTGTCAGGTTGAGATCCCTGAGATCCCAACAAAGGTAAAATACTAGGTGATTTCTTCCTTGTGCTGGTGGGAGGTAGCAGGTACCGCGTGGAATTAGTCGAGGTGCATGCTGGCCCGTACACCACATTTATAAAAAAAATCTTAATAATTGACATAACACTTCATTGACCACTAGGCCACACCCCTAGATGCTTCTCTCGCTTTTTTCTTTCACATGGTACCAGACCTCTTTGCATAAATGCAAGGGAAAGCTATATACCGTATATGTCCACTCTTCCTCGCACTAGACGGGAGACACCCTTGTACGGTATAAGCTTTTTTAATGATGTCATAGACTTGACGAGTTTGCTAGACTTAAAAAGATTAAGCCAACAGGGGCACTCTTAAGCCGCTACTCGGTCAAAGTTTCCTTCCTTATAATTTATACTCTTTCCTCTTTCTGATGGCTATTCTTGTATTCCAACAGCATCACATCTCCTTTTGGTGATCATTCGGACAAAATTCGAGTATCAATCAACAACATAGCAAGTGATCAGGTACTTGGATACTTATGTGAGATGTACCACTAATCAGAAACCTGGGGAGTGCAAGAAATAATTTTCACGGTTCTTTACAAACAATCCTTCTGAAGCCCGGTATAGATTCCCTCCTCCCCAATCTTTGATACAGTAGCTCAGTCAAACAAGCACAAATGATAGCTCAGAAGCAGTAGGAGAACTTGGAGAAGGCTCATGAAAGAGTAAAATTTTATGCACACTCAGAAAAATTGAAAGGGTGTTTGTAACGAGAGATTGGGTAATCTGAAATCGCAACCCTAGTTACTGAAAGTTATTTTACCTTATAAAAAAAACTTAAAAGGTTTGTGACTCGCTAAATTTTGACTTTATATGGTAAAAAGGAATGCTGGGTCTGCTGCCTATACTTCAATTGCCTCTAACAGCTAAGATATATCCAGTGTTCCATGTGTCACGGTTAATTTAGAATGTAGCAGCCCAAGTTACACCTTCAATTGACCCACCAACACTTGCTGAGGATGGACAATGCTTGACTGAACCTGTGACTAACTTTTACAAAAGCATGGTAGAGGGGCAAAATTCGACTTTAACAGAGATTCTAGCACAATGCGCAAATCTCTTGCTATAAGAAGCTAATTGGGCACCTAAGGTTATACGGCCCATTCCCCAAGCTTCAATTGTATGCATTAAGTTCTTTGAAGGGGGTAAATGTAACGTGCAAGGGTTGTACCTTGAGGTTTAGGTGAGGATGGTAACTGTTGGATCACTGATTTTCATATTTACGTTTATGAATATTTACAGCTTAGTCCCTCCGTCAGCAGTTGCTAATAACCTATCACATGCAACCGATTCCCTAAGATCATATCTCTACAGATTGCTATAACCATAGATCAGTTAGTGCGAACGAAACAAGTTTCTGCCTTTTTCTACTTTATTTCCTTTTCTTTCTGAATTCTCTTTATTTCTATTTCCCTTTGCATCTTTTTGGTCTCTCGTACAAGCCAGAGCAGAAAAAAACTACAATTCAGATTCGATACCACAAAATAAAACAAAATGAACAATTCATTAAGCATCACAATAAGATGCAGACTTCTATCCTAAAAGGCCATTACAGGTTTAGGCTAAAGTATAGTCAACTCTCATAGTAAATACTCCCTTTGTTTCAATTTATGTGATGTTCTTTCTTTTTAGTCTGTACTAAACTTTCTACAGTTAGAAATTATTTAACTTTGAACTTCCTATTTTACCCTTAATGAGATATTTACAGTCGCACAAATTTCTACAACTTACTTTAGAAGTTTCAAGAAGTCTTTTTTTTCCCCTTAAAACTTTGTTCCCGATCAAATGACATCAGATAAAATGGGATGAAGGGAGTAATAGTTCAAGAAAACTATACTGCCTTTTTACGATGACGACAACAACAACAACAGCTACGCGTCAATTCCAAATTAGTAAGGATCTGCTATATACGACCTCTATATCTTTTCTCTCTACATGGTTCTCTAAAACTAAAGATTCTTTACTATTATAAAAATCTCTAACCAACCTAAAAAGACTACTGGCAAATTTCATATAAAATACTCCATTTCATATATAAATTAAGTAAAAACATGATCTTTATCAAAACAAATAACCAAAATAACAGAACTAAGATAGTAACAAACATTTTCCATAATATGTCTCAATCTCAAAGTATACATACAACTCAATAAAACCCTAAGGAAGAGAAGGGGGGCTTACAGATAGCAAGGAGTGGACATGGGCCATTGTCGTTTTGGAGAATAATTGGTGTGGTTCGGCCCAAGAATTGAATAACCTTAGTCTTGTGCGCCATTTCTTTGGGTTCTGCCTCCTCCTCTCGCTTCCCCTCTTCCGATTGAGAAGCGGGTATTGCAGAATCCATCTTTTTTATTCAAATTCGATTACTTTGAATACCCAATTACACAATTCAATCTGAATCTACTTTTCTTCAACTTATAAATATGGGCAGAAAAAATATAATTTGCTTAAAGGATATGTTGTGAAATTTTCAAAGGGAATCAGAAGTGGTGTAAATGGGAATGACGGAATCAAAGGGGAAATCGAAAGAAGAACTGATCTCCTAGTAGTACTATATTACATTTTCATTTTCCATTTCGCGGGTCGGTGCAGAAAATTAGTTAAAGTTAAAGGGCTCATTGACAATTAAAAATTCACATAGGCATAATCGGAGACGAGGAGAAAATGATAAAAATATCTTCTATGTTTGGGGTAGGTTTAAAATGGTCCCTTAAATATACTTTATACAGTCTTTGGTCCTTTAATTTTACCGTAAATTTTTTATTTTTTTCACATGTTTAACAAACTTTGGTTATTAGATTAAAAGAAAACTGTAATAGAAAAAAATTTAAGTCGACAAATCTCATAAACTACAGTAGCAAAAACTAGATATAGATTAAAAATAGCAGAAATTAGACCTCAAAAAGCTGTACAAAATTCAAAATATGCCAAAAATAATAAAAACTATGTAAATCGTATCTCCTAATATGAGTTCATGTTAACTCCTATTTTTCATAGTTCCCATTAAATAAAATAACCAGAGTTTCTTTAACGTTTGATAGAGATTAAATGTACGCACTTTAACAAACTTAAATAACTAAAATTGTTTAGAATATAATAAAAAGAGCACTTTTGAACTAACCTCAAAATATAAGTGAGAATTATTATCATTTTCTCCGCATGATCACATAAGAAAACACTTTTATTTTAAATATTAACTAATTTGTTCTCTCATATCCAAGGGGACATTAAAGTCATGTCAGTGGCAAAATGAAAATGTGAAGTTAAATGATTTTGGATATAAAAAAGTGTGAATCTTTTAAGTGAAACGGAGAGTATATTATGTCACAAAATTCTTGGGTTGATGCAGTAAATTATCTAAATTTTAAGGGATCATTTGAAATTAAGGATACTTTCTTTTCACTATCTTTATTACTTCCTTTCTTTAGAGGGGAGAAGAAATAATTCTCGAGGTCTAAAAACGAAGAGAAGAAATTGGAAATTCGTAACTGTTTTGTTTCTTCACTGTTTTCCCCAACTTCTGTTTCTTTAGAAATAATTCTCCTTCTTTTTCTTCTCCCAAAATATATGTTTGGCAATTAGTTATGGAAATGGCAGACTTGTTTGGAAAAATTTGTTTGCGAAGGACAAATGTGAAAGTGAGTAAGTAATATTATTTTTTTGATTTTTTATTCAGTGTCAGTTATTTACTTTGGAGCCTAATTAACTCTAATTTGACATCAAGAAATCCCATTTTGAGAGTAAAGTGCTCCATATCAAAAGCTGACTTTCGCTAAAACCCGAGATTTTTGCTTAATTGAAACAATTAACTCAATAAATTGCAGAATTTTGAATTGTTATGCCAATGAATAAGTAATGAAGGTTCATTCCAAACTTTTGCCTCTTGGTTAGGAGGTTTCTAATTTGAGAAATCTTAATTAAGTAAATAATGTAACTAAACTGTCTTTCTTTTCGAGACGTGTCGTTGTCCGCTAGTCCAAATAATAATAATAATAATAATAATAATAATAATAATAATAATAATAATAATAATAATAATAATAATAATAATAATAACATTCTTGATGGTATTTCTTTTTTCTTTCTTTTTTTTGCATAAAAAATAAAATGGTATTTCCTGATTTTTAAAACTATATTGTGAATTGTGATCTACCTTATGTGGTATCTTTAATTTGAAGTATTCGTTTATGTGAAGCACTCATCTTAATTGCTAAGGTAAAACAGTTGATACTTGTGTATACTTTCTTTTCATAGTTAAAAGTATACAAGGTTTAGCTAGATAGAGAAACAACTAAAATTCAAACTTGTGAAATTAAAATTAAAATTTAAGCAGTATGTAGTACACTAGTAGTAATTGTTTTCGTTTCTTTCGGCGTTCATGTGTGTTTTTAGTCCCTTGTCGCTAATTATTGTTTCATTTTTAAAATAAACATTTTTTATAATCAATGTCCACCCTACGTAGAATAGAAAAAGCAGATAAACATATTCATTATTTAATTTAGGAAATCCTCAAAGAATATCAAGATACTAACAAATTGGTATGGGTTTTATTTTAAAGGATGCTGCAAATTTCATCCATGTCCAACCACCCACGATAATATTAGTTGTTCATGTATTCTAGTAAGTATTTCTGTGCTATTAGATATATAATCAAAATACAGCAAGCTATTAATAATTATAGTAGTTCTACTTTTCTCAATTTTTGGTACTAATAATTAGTGTTACTTAGTAGTTGGCTCTTTGATCGATGTATTTTGAGGCGAAAATAGCACGGTCTAGCCAGTTTTTGGAATGGTAATCGAAAAATAGCCAGTGTTTGCAAAGTCATTGAAAAATAGCCAGTGTTTTGCTGAAACACGGGAAGTTCCAGCATAATATGTTGGATTATGGAGCTCCTGCATATAAACTTCCATCATATTATGTTGGAACTCTTACACGGAAAATTCCAGCATAATATGCTAGTTTATGGAGCTTCTCTATTTAAACTTCCCGCATATTATGTTGGAACTCCAGCACATTATAAATTCCAACATATTATACTATCTTATATATATAAAAAAAATCGAACTACAACATATTACGCTAGAATTTTTCCGAACTTTTAAGGGTATTTTTGTTCAGATTACATCTTTACATGAAAAAATAACTAAATTTCGATTATTTTTGAAATTGTGACTATTTTTCAAATATCAATTGTAAATCTCGCTATTTTTGATTTTTTCCATATTTTGAGAGGTGTTAGAATGGCTTATTGGTGTTTTTAATATTCAATATTTGACGAAGTTAACAATGAAGCCAAAAGGTAGTATTTATTATAGGTTTAAACCTTATAACCTACACTGATATTGCAACAACCCAAAATAGTAAGTAATTTAATGTTGGTTCATGGAAGAAAACAATAGGACGGTGCTCAACATAAAGTCGTCATTAAAACCCTACCAATCCAACTTTAAACTAATTAAATACATGACACCAACTAATCCCACTTTAAACCAATTAAATAAGCCGTTGGTATTCAAACAGTTTGTCTTATTAAATAATGAAATATGCTTTGGTTGAAAAGTTGTGCGCTTTCTTTTCATAAACATAGAAAACAGGAGGGTGATCTTGAAATAGGAATTTTCTCACTCTAGAAAATTTTCTCTGGCCTCTCACTAAACAAGCTAAGTTTATCACACTTGCTATAACCTACTCAAGTTGCTATGGAGAATCAAGACCAAATGTTCCAAATACCACCCAAACCATCACACTACTAGAAATTCGGTAAAAACCGACCAACGTTGGTCGATAATGGCCAAAAACCGACCAAAATGCGACCATTTACGTGTGGACGGTATTTTTGTGGTCGGAAAGGAATACCGACCAAAGTTGGTCGGAAATTACCGACCAAAGTTGGTCGGTCAATTAAATTCAAAAAAAAAATATTGCAAAAAAAACGACCAAAGTTGGTCGGTTTTTTCCGACCAAAGTTGGTCGGTATTTTAATTATGTAAAAAAAAATTCACCATCTGGGAATCGAACCGGGGTCTATACTGTGGCAGGATACTATTCTACCACTAGACCATTTGTACATTTTGTTTTAAGACTGTCTTTTATTTGATTTATACTCTTTAATTGTATTTTCGCACGAAAATAACCGACCAAAGTTGGTCGATTTTATTAAAAAGTAAAATTACCGACCAAAGTTGATCGGTTTTTTTAAATGACCCGTCGAATTAACCGACCAATTTTGGTCAATTTTTTTAATATTAATTTTTATTTATATTAATTGAAAAACCGACCAAAGTTGGTCGGTTTCTTGAAATATAAATTTCGCGGGACTCAAAAATAGTTTCCCGCATTTTTGCACCAAAGAAAACCGACCAAAGTTGGTCGGTTTCGAAAAAAAAAATTAAAAAACCGACCAACTTTGGTCGGTTTTTTTACCGACCAAAGTTGGTCGGTCGACCTTGGTCGGTTTTTGCCGAATTTCTAGTAGTGTCAGATATAGTAATAAAAACCACTAGCATATACCACAATAAACCTGATTCGAGTTTTAAAGATAAATTAATTAAATGTGTGCAAAATTCCGTAATTAATATACACACCCCTTCATATGATAGTCTTCCTTCAATATCACAAGAATCAAGCCCGACATCTTTAAACTCAAGTACAATTGGATACCACAGAATCCATCTTTTTTTGGAAGAACAAGAACGTATCTACCAACCATGGAAATAGTCTATTATTATCAAACTCCCTGGTAAAAAAAATCCAACACCGTCTTCTCAAAAGGAAAATACAAGAAATTTGAAAAATCCCTGAAAATTTTCCTTTAATCGATCTGAAAGCAGATTACTACATTACCAAATTCAGCTGTGAGGATCACATGTTCAAGGTTTTATATCATGGCCCATGATTTATTTTTGGCCACTTCCTTTCAATTCAGAGATGGAAACCAAACTTTGTAGCAACGGAAGTAAATAATTCACTCAGTTTTGTATGGGTCCGTCTACCACAATTGCCAATCGAGTTCTACGATGGTATTACACTAGCAAAAATTGAAAATACCATTGGTAGATTATTAAAAATAGCTGCTTGTACATCTTCTACTCTAAGGGGTCGTTATGCTAGACTGTGTATTGAACTATCACTGTAAGAGTCTGTTATTCCCTTCATTCATATTGAAAATCACAAACAACATATCCAGTATGAGAGCGAAAATCTTTTATGTAAAAATTGTTGGAAGACTAGGCCATGTGGCTGTAAAGTGCCAATATAGAAAAGCTTCGCCAACAGTAACAAACACTTTACCGAGCAACCCAACTCTACACCCGTATGAATGCAATAATGTCCAAGATGCCATTGGTAAAGTGTGGCAGACGGTTAAGTTCTCCAAGAAAAAGAGAGCCATTGGAAGGGAAAACGAAGCAATCCAAAAATCAGGTACAAACAAAAAAATTTCACATGGATACCAGATAAGTTTTCTACTCAACACCCTAACACTAGCAATAACTCTCCTAGCAATCAAAGCATGAGCAGAACAAAGATCTACACTAATTATAATGATCTCTCTACACTAAATCAAGTTATCAGTAGAAACAAATTTACTACCTTGGACAATCCGTCAATGGAACTAGATGCTAAAGAATTTCCTAATTCAAAAATAAATTTAGACTTAAGGGTTAATGACGTGGCCCCAAAGAATACTTCAAAAGACAATGTGTCTTGCATGAAGGAAACTAGCTTATTTAACATGCAAAAGTTTAAATTTTCTACTGACGATAATAATGAGGCTAATTCTTCTAAAAGCACAAACCTACAAAGTGGAAAAGATCAATTAATATCTGGAATTAACTATCCTAATATCATCAATAATATTGATAATGATAATATTTATTGTATGGAGGAAGATGGTGTCCCACAACACTTATCCCACAAGACCATCTCAGTTGCACAATTGGCCAATAAAGACCAATACGTGCCTAACCCTACTACTACACCAAATCCCTTTAAAATCTTATCTCCCACAAGCAACCAAAGCATGAAAATAGATTCAATCATTACCAACCTATCTAATTTTACTACTCAAACCCCTTCCCCTCCCACCAACTTAACTACTGGAATTAATATAAACCACCACTCCGGTAACAACTATGCCAAGAATACCTATTTCTCAAAGGAGAAGATTCCGACTAGTGAAAATTCTAAAACATCAACGAGCCCACACAATGGTCAATCCATCACCAAATTTGAACAATCAACCAGAAAATCAAACGATCTTCTTCATTCAACCACCTATCCCCCAAGACCACCAACCACTATCATGGATAGAACAAGCTTTGATGGATTATGCAATCACATTCAATATGATACTGGATGGTCAGGAGACAATGATCATCCTCCATAACTTACACTTCTTAGCCCAACTAGTATCCAAGGGGATGCACATGGCCATGAGCAACTACCTCAACCATATTTGGTTGAACAATATTCTCCACCCACTAGCCCCCACAATGAATGCAAACCAAGCCCAGGCAATGAGGAACCAGTGGAACTTGCTTCCACACTTCAACCCTCTACAACCACGGAATATGACAATCGACCTTCCTTTCTTCCCACCAGGGGAGATCTCGAATCTAAACCCAATCTTCATACCCTGGACAACAGCTCCACATCATGCCCAGAGTCAAGCTCATACACCACCTCCAGTAAACAATGCACCACCTCGAGCACCCAATCCCAATGTGCTAGAACCAGAAGGTCATCAAGTAGGGAATGTAGAAGAGATGAATTTAGTAGAATCGGGGGAAATAATAGAATTTTCAAGCCTAAACGAAGTAAAGATGTATCTCTTCAGGGAAATGCAAGAGAAGAGGTATATTCTCAGTTGCCCCCCAGCTTTGTACAAATGCTCAATGGATATCAGGCCACCACAGGACCCAACAGTGGGGAGCCATGCAATGATACTTGTTCTCTCACTACGGAGGAACCCAATACTCCATGCAAGAATGGAGAATGGCTCAACCAACAACCATGCACCGATGATGTATCGACCAACTAATATCATTATCTGGAACATATACGGTGGTAACAACGATAACTTTCGTGTCAATTTTAGGGAAATGATTGATACCCATAAACCTTGCATGGTTACACTGTTAGAAACACGTATGGAAAATCATATTTCCCTCTTGAGTGACTCTCCATTTTTGGAAATGATTGAGGTTCCAGCCGAGGGTCAAGCTGGTGGAATGGTGATAATGTGGGATGCTAGTATAGTGAAAGTTCACAACTTTGTTAGGAGGAACCAAGAAATTTACGCTACCATTGAGGTAATCCCTACTCAAACTACTTGGTTATTTTTCTCTATCTATACTAGCACCAAATTAGAAAATAGACGTGAATTATGGAATAATATTAAAAATATTCAAAAAAATTATAAGGGCCCTTGGTTATTAGGAGGAGACTTTAATGACATTTTTAGTGTAAATGATAAATTTGGTGGAAATCCCATCAACCGTAGGCGTAGCAACTCTTTATGGAATAGCATTAACAATTGTAACCTTATGGACCTAGGATATAAAGGATGCAAATATACTTGGTCCAATAATAGAAAAAGATCTAGGGGATTAATTATGGAAAGGCTTGATAGAATTTTTGTTAACAATAATTGGTTATCATTATTTCCTAAGGCTGGGGTTATACACCTCCCTAAGACTCATTCAGACCATAACCCCCCTATTAATTCAACTTACCCCGAGAAATATGAATTATAGGGGTAAACCATTTAGATTGGAAACCATTTGGTGTAGACACCCCGATTTTATCAATATTGTGAAACTATGTTGGACTAGTAATAACCTTATTAGTGCGCACGGAACTTTCAAAGAGACAGTTATCAAGTAGAAAATGATACTTTTGGGGATATTTTCAAAAAGAAAAAAGATTATTATCTCGGGTAAACGGGATCCAATCTTCTGCTTCATACCAAATGAGTTTTTTCTTGCAAGACTTAGAAACTCAATTACAACTAGAGTACAACAATATTCTTAAAATGGAACAAGATTTTTGAAAACTGCGCTCTAGAATTTCTTGGCTAAATGATGGAGATGCCAACACAAGATTCTATCACTTAATGGCCTCTAATCGTAAACGTCGTAATGCTATTATGTACTTCATTAATGATAATGGTGAATGGATCACAGACCCTAAATTAATCCTAGATCATACCCTCACTTTCTTTCAAAACGCTTTTACAACTTCCAAATCCATAACCCACAAAAATGCCATCCTTAAAGACCCCACATGCCACAACACTATAGATTTAATCAGCCTTGACATACCTTTATCAAATGTGGAAATCACTAAGGCTATTTTCTCCTTCAAACCTTTCAAAACCCCTGGTCCAGATGGAATACATACTTTTTTCTATCAAAAATATTGGCACATTATTGGTAATTCTGTCATAAATTACTACCACGATGTGTTTGAAACCCAAGTATTGCCTACTGGTACTAATGAAACCTTTATATGCCTCATGATGCAAACAACCTCAAAAACTTTAGGCCTATTGGTCTTTGTAATACGTCCTATAAAATTATCACAAAAATCATAGCCAATAGGATCAAGACTATCCTTCCATATTTTATTAGTCCTCTTCAATCCAGCTTCATTAAAAATAAAAGAGCTAATGATAACGCCATTATTATTCAGGAATTAATGAATAATCTCTATAGTTCAAAAAATTCAAATCTTGACATGTTAATTAAGATAGACCTAGAAAAGGCTTTTGATAGACTTGAATGGTCTTTTGTTTATAGAACTCTGAGATATTTCAAATTTTCTCCAAAAATTTTTAAATTAATTATGCATTGTATTAGCACTAGCTTAATGGGGATCCTGGTGAATGGTACCAGAACATATTTCTTTAGTCCTAGTCGGGGCATTCTCCAAGGAGACTCATTATCTCCCTATATTTTCATCCTTTGCCTTGAGTTACTTTCAAGACTCATTAATCATCAAATAGACATTTTGTATTGGGATCCATTTAAAACCAACCATAAAGGTCTCTCCTTCTCTCAAGTTCTATTTGCGGATGATATTACACTAATGGTAAAGGCTAACAGAAAAACTGGTCAATGCATAAAATCTTGTATGGACCTTTTCTGCCGAGAATCGAGACTTTCTATTAATTACCTAAAATCCCAAATCATCTTCTCAAAAAAATGCCCCTTAGCAATTTACTCTTATTTCACAAACCTTCTTGGTATAAAATTGAGTCATGAATTTGGGAAATATCTTGGCTTCCCAATTTTAAACCACAATCCAAAACCTAGAGATTTCTAATTTTTATTAGACAAATTGCGTAATAGACTGTCTCATTGGAAATGTTCCTTCCTAAATATGACTGGAAGAACAACTTTGACCACAAGTACCTTAAGTGCTATTCCCACTCACTCCACGCAATACACTTCACTCCCAATAAAAATGCTTAAACAAATAGATAAAATCCAAAGGGATTTCATTTGGGGATCTACCAACTCTTCTAAGAAATTACACTTGGTGAACTGGCAAATGTGCACGAAAAATAAAGTTGAAGGTGGTCTTGGCATACGCACAGCTACTTCCAAAAATATCGTCCTATTAACAAGCCTCACTTGAAAACTCTTGCAAAATTCTACTACCCCGTGGGCACAACTTATTTCTCACAAATATGTCAGAAAAAGGTCTATTATCAACACGTCTTTCATTTGGAAGGCTATTCTAAAAGGTTAAAAAATTTGTAATGAAAGCACTTTATGGTATCCCTACATTGATTCCAAAATTAATATTTGGACCTCCAAATAGATATACAATTCCAACACCCTTAGAAACTCCATATATGGTCCTTTTAGTAAGGATGACCAATACTTTTTCATAAAAAATATTATTAAGCAAGGCAAATGAGATGTCTTTAATATTTCTTTTGAATTGCCTTCTAATATTA
Organism: Nicotiana tabacum; assembly: GCF_000715075.1. Taxonomy (NCBI): domain Eukaryota; kingdom Viridiplantae; phylum Streptophyta; class Magnoliopsida; order Solanales; family Solanaceae; genus Nicotiana; species Nicotiana tabacum. Next base: position 128,706,339 of record NC_134102.1, on the reverse strand, counting down.
TAAACAATATTGCCTCAACGCCTATACTTAATAAGGTCTTAAAAAGGGACATCATGAGTTGGAACCCTAATACAAATGGATTATTTACTACCAAGTCCTGTTACAACCTCTTAAATCCCAATAACACTTCGATTTTTATCTTTAACTGGATTTGGGACCTCCACTGTCCCAACAAAATCAAAATTTTTCTTTGGCAATGTATGCATAATCGTATATCATGCCGAGCCTTACTAGCCCATATTGGCATTAATATTTATGTCATCTGCACGGTTTGTAGAGAAAATATGGAAGACATACAACATATTTTTATACACTGCCCAGTTACTAGGCGATTTTGGAACAGTATGGGTATTCCAACCCAACCTATCGAGAATAACCCTCACCGACTGATCAACCCAAAAGATTTATTCATTCAGAACCATTCTACAAACTGGAAGACCACTTTTGCTTTCTTTGTGGAATATTTGGAAAAATAGGAACAACAACAACTTTAACAACCTAGACCTTGATCTTCATGCCGCTAAAGTTATTCAACAAGCTTGGGAATTTAACTTCTTCATGGAAAAAAAATTCTTTCAAGGTAAAGAAGATCATGATTGAGATCAAGTGGGAAAAACCTCCGGCGAGAACTGTTAAGTTAAACATTGATGGAGCCTTTTCAAAAACCACTTTAGAAGCTGGATTAGGTGGAGTATTTAGAAATATCAATGGAAATTGGATCGTCGGTTTCCATAAATCAGGCCATGCAGCATCAGCCATGCAAGCTGAGTTAATGGCTCAGCATGAGGGTTTAAAGATTGCAAAGTAAATGAAGTTCCTCAAAATAGAGATAGAAACAGACTCAATGGAGATCATCAATCTCCTTTATGAAAACAACCAAATCCTTTCTAACATTATATTTGAATGCAGGTTGTTAATGCACCAGTTGAAGCTCCCAACTTTTAGACATAACTTCAGAGAAGGAAATATAGTCGCGCACCTCCTGGTGAAGGAAGCAGTAAAAATCTTTATCCCTACTAAATATTTTTACCATGCTCCTCCACCCCTTTTTGTTGATCCTCAATTAGCCAAGGACAAGCACGGAGTTAGTAATAGTACTAAGTATCTTCTTTCTAGTGTTTGTAATAGCCTTGCCAAGTTAGGTAATGGTAACGTTCTCGGGGACTATGTAATCTTTTGTTTAGTAATATTATCTCTGTGTTTTCCTTAAAAAAACATTAAAAACAGAAGTGGGATTACTCTCATAATTTATTATTTGATAGGTGATGATAGTGGATGAGCCATGAATTTTAACATTGAGATTCAAAAAAATGTTAAAGAGTGCCTGAAAGTTGAATATACAAATCAAAGAACGGAGTGCTTTACCCTCAAATGTCAAATTTTCGGTGCGAATTCAAATTTTGTCAAGACTCCATAGATATTGGACACTAACTAGAAAATAAGAAAAATAAAAATAAACCAAAGTAATTGTTGAACCATATTTATTACTACACTAGTGGTTTCCTCCTGTCAAAGAAATCAAAAAAAAAAAAAAACGTAATTCGTGAACCATATTTATTACTACACTAGAGGTTTCCTCGTGTCAAAGAGATGGAACAAACTATTGATGAGTTTGTAATACTCTTTTTTTTAATAGTTGTTCAAGTATCCGATGAGCTTTTGTAATAGTAACCGTGTTGTAATAGAAACTCACTTGTTTAATTCTTTGAAATTTTTGAGTTGTTTATGATTAAGAAATGACAAAATATTAATAATAATATAAAGACATGTACTTCATATTCAAAGTTCCATACACATAACAAATAGGTAAGGAATAAATAGTGAGTACCATTAATAACTCAATCTTAAACATGCAAATTCTTCAATAAAAAGGATCAGTAGTGACCCGGAAGTTGGTTGGATGAGTGATTTTTCACATGAGAGATTTGTGATCGATTCTTCTCACCATCAACCTCCTCAATCAGAGCTCGCGGTTTACTTTTTCTATGTGATTTGCGAGCTATTACATAGTGAGCGGGTTATTAATGTATTGACTGTGGGTTCCCTAAAAAAAATCAAAAAAAAAAAGGATCTGTAGTGACTATCATTACTGAAATTACAACATAGGACAATAAGTTGGTGATAAGCCTATAAAAATATTGGAGCAAACGAAAGAACTTAAACTATAGAATAGCAACAATTACACTTTAGTATTGAAAGTTCTAAGCAACAGATTGCGATAGAGAAGTATATAGTGCAAAATGTTGCCCAAATATTGGCCCAACGCCCCAACCCTTGGCTACACTACTACGGGTGTGTTTGGTATAACGGAAAATATTTTTCGTGGAAAATATTTTTCAAGAAATGTGTTACACCCCATATTTTCGTACATGAAAGTACACCACGAGTAAATTGATATAAGCTCGGGAATAAGATTATTTTTGAGGTTATAAGTATTATGTTATTTCAAACAAGTGATAAGTAAATTCGTGAAGGTACGAGGATAAGCAAATCAACAAAAATGAATTTCGTCAAAGTTGACATTTTGAGGTAAAATACGGTCCAAGCTATAATACCCCGTATTTATAGACTAGTGTCATACAAGGTACCACATGACCATAATAGCAAGGTGTATAAAGTATGTTAAAAGTAAATAGTATTTTTATGTAATTTGAGAGAATTCTTAATTATATAAATAATTGGATAATTATCGGTCAGTGGGAGATTTATAAAATAAATTAATAAATAATTATGATTGGAATAAGGCCTAAAAGGCCCAAAAATGTGGCAGCCCCTAAATCTTATGACTCTTAAGTCATTGTAATATAGGTGGCAAGATTAAAATCATTAAGGATTATGTGGTGGCTGCACAATCCATGTATAAAACATATCTCTAAACTTAAGAGACATGGATGGATAAGCAACTTAAATCACAAACACATTCTCATATACATCTGATGAGGATTCAAACGTAAATATTGTGTGTTACAAACGAAAGTCATGTAAGCAACGCCCAACACCTTCAACAATTCAAATTAACGTGAGATTTTGCAATTTTAAGGGAGTACGGTATAATCTTTCTCAAGAGAATCGACTCAGGATGTTAAGGCTAACCCTTATTTCTTTTGGCATGATCCATACGACACAAACGAAACGAGCAAATGCACAATTTCCATACATGACTCTATTCATAGAAATATTAGAGATGCTTGTGTTCTTGATTTCCCACGTGTCATATTATTTTATCATCTGTTCATGGGTCTCAAAAATACGTAAGTTGGTAAAGTTTATTTCATGATATTAATCAGAGGCATAATGGTCTTATGACGTACCGAGAGATTTTATTAACGTATTTCATATGCATTTCATGCATTTATACATGCACATTGACCCATGACCAGATGGCGTTATATATGCGTATATATATGTATATGGGCTGGTAAAGTTTATTTCATAATATTAATTAGAGGCATAATGGTCTTATGACGTACCGAGAGATTTTATTAACGTATTTCATATGCATTTCATGCATTTATACATGCACATTGACCCATGATTTGTATGGATTAATCACTATATTTCAGACCTTACTTCTGCATTTGTTCCTTTGTTATTAATAAATTTAAAAATTGTTTAAAAATAGTTAATATTATTATAACATTGGCTTGCCTAGCAAGTGAAATGTTATGCGCCATCACGGTCCGAAGGTGGAAATTTCGGGTTGTGACAATGCCCTCAGAGGCTTGATGATGTTATGAACGTATATGCCCATGCATGGTATGACATTTATACGCATATGCATGACATTATAATATTAAATGATTCACAGAGCTATTCAGACATACATGTTGAGTCTTTTACTCCATGTTTCTCTCATGTCTATTATTTACTGATTTTCATTCCTTACATACTCGGTACATTATTTGTACTGACGTCCCTTTGCCGGGGGACGCTGCGTTTCATGCCCGCAGGTCCTGATAGACAGGTCGAGAGTCCTCCAAGTAGGCTATCAGCTCAGCGGAAGATGTTGGTACGCTCCATTTGCTCCGGAGTTTCTTATTTGGTCAGTATAATTAGGACATGTATTGATTGGTATGGCGGGGCTCAGTCCCGACCTTTATGATACTTATGTACTCTTAGACACTTGTAGACAGATGTCATGTATACGGATACTTTTATGGCCTTGTCGGCCTATATTTTGAGTTTACAAATGACCATGTTGGCCTTATAGGCCCGTATGTCATATGTGTAAATTTTTATATCAGGTTGGGTCGTCCTATATGAAGTACTCCCCCATGTTCATTCTGATTAGCCCATAATGGCCCGTGTGGCTCATTTGCCATTGAAGGTACGATAAGAATGATATGCTATATTGGTACTTGGTTGAGTAAGGTATGGGGTGCCCGTCGCGGCCCATAGGTTTGGGTCGTGACAAAATATTTTCTTGAAAAATAAATAGTAATCTTACTCATTTTTCGGTGTTTGGTACGTAAATTAAGGAAAATAATTTCTCAAGAGTATTCATAAATAATTTAGATATAATAAACATGAAGCCATAAACTTTTGAACCGACAACCTTCTGAACCTATAAATTTCATAAATTCCTGAACCGCTAAACTTCCGAACCCGTAAACTTTATATTTCTACACCCGTAAACTTCCAAACATATAAACCTCCAAACTCATAACTTTGAAAATCGTAAAATTTCGAACATGTAAACAGAAAAATAAAAAAACCATAACTGAAAATATAAAAATAATTGCGGGGGGGGGGAGGGGGGGGTGCAAAAATGTAATAACCCAATATTTTAAATGAGAACATATTGAATATTTGATCAATAATTTAAGTCCAAAGGAAAAAAAACTAACTAATAAAATTTAAAAAAAAAGAAGGAAAAATGCTAAGGAATTGAAACAACAGGGCCGAAGCCCATTCTTTAGCCAAAAGGCAAAAAGAAAAGAAAGGGATTAAGGGAAAGGGGGGAAAGACTCACGGCTGGGAAAATAAGAAGAGACAACATGATTTTGCCATTCTCCTTCCATTGAAGAGCATGACAGGAATTCAACACACAGAAAACCAATTAAATAGAGAAGAAGAGAAAGGTAAGTTTTTAAATTTGATTTATAGATTTGATTCATAAATTCCATGGCTATAGAGTCGAGGGTTAAGAATTAGTTGAAGAAGTAATATTAATGAAATAATGTAGTCATGGAATTTTTTAATGAATTATACTATAGATTTGGGGTTATAAACTTATATATTTCTGTATATACCAACAAAAAAGGAATATTAATAGGTTTGGGGTTATAAACTTATATATTTCTGTATATACCAACAAAAAAAAGGAATATTAATAGGTTTGGGGTTATAAACTTATATATTTCTGTATATATCAACAAAAAAAGGGAATATTAAAAAAGGGGATAAACTTATATCTTTCAGAAACTTTTCTATTTCGTTAGTGATTGGTAATCAACTATGATTGCTATTAATATTGGGAATATTGGAAAAGGTTACAATGAAATTTTGATAGCAGTGAGTTGGGTTACTGAAATAGATCTTGATATTTCAAGTAGAATTAGAGGGATTTGTTGGTTATTTTAATTCGGCGAATTAAGAGCCAAATAAGAAACTCTGAGGATTTGGGTATTCTAAATTAGTGATGAATTTAACCTAAATGAAGCAATTAACACGAGATGGATGTTGATGTGGTTATAGATTGATTGAAGAAAGTCATATGGATCGCTCGAGGTGACGAGTTTGATATTTCACACGAGTACTGTGAGTAGTAATCTTACCGCAATTTGCATTTTCATAACTTGCATGATTTACACATAATTTTTATTATGAATATATTACCGATTATTTTGAGTTGCATGTGAGACAAGTCTTTTACTCGATATGATACCGAAATAATTATTTGAGATAATTACCGTTGTTTTAAATATTCTTGTTGTCACTAGATATGTTTTACCGTTACTTGAATTTACGGTTATCGAAATGAAATTACATGATCTGATAAGAACCGAAATGCCCTATATTGTTTTAAAATATTTTCTTATGAGTATATACGGATTACAGAGACAAGTATAAATGGGAGTAGACTTTGAAAGATCCCGTAGCTAACGGCGGGTTCGTTAGACCTGTTACACCTTGTAATTACCGATTACCGTTATAGCCCTCGCTAGTGGGAAGGTAGAACTAGCATACCGTTACTGATTTCCCTCGAGTAGGGACTACCGTTATATTTGACTTCTTGCGAAGAAGTCCACAGTTATACCGATTACATGATCCGTTCATTGAAACCTCCCAAACATGAATATTGATATTACACAGTATTTACCGAGCTTATTACCGAATTGTCAATTGATTTATATTACATGAAAATCATGATGAGACTGATTATTGTTTATTGTTTCTGAAAGGGCATTCTTATGATATTTTCTGTTTAATATATATACTAGCATATAATCTGACTTGTCCCCAATAAAATGGTTGTGGTTAAGTGTTATTACTCACTAAGCTAGCGACTCACTCTCCGCTATTTTTTTTCAGAGACAGCAGTTGACGCAAGGGAGAATTTCGTTAATTAGAGCGCACATGTTGATAGTTCTTGGTGAGTCTCGCACTTGTTCGCGTAGGCGGAGATTTTATTTATTATTATGGTCTTTTCTTTGGACTCTTAGAGTCGCTCCATAGTCATTCTTTTAGTGTCATAAGTATTTTTTCGTTATTCTAGACTTATGATGAGTATTGTACTTTCTTATCGAAATTGGAGATAAATTAGTATTTCTCGTTGTTAATGGGTTGATTAGTAGTGGTGGAGATTTATTTTGGTTAATTGATAAGTTGTTGATTGTTTGGTTTGATATTAGGATAATTGGTTGTTAATTTTGAGACAGGATATTCTTTTGGATAGTCCAAAAATAGGGGAAATTCTGTTCGTTTTTCTGTAAATTACCGATAAGGCGTACTTGGGAGCACTTGCTCCTAAGCACCGGTCACGATCCTAAATTGGGTCGTGACAAGGTTGGTATCAGAGCTTAGGATTTAAGTCCCGAGTCATGGAGCAATGTTTAGTAGAGTCTTGTTCATGGGCATGTAGGCGCCCATACTTATGATCTTGAGGCTACTAAACATCTAGGAATGTTTTCCCTTCTTTCATTCTTTGATCGTGCGTTGAGATAACTTGAGATTGACTTTGGAGTATTTCTTTCGCAGATGGCTAGGACACGCACGCCCTCATCTGCTAGACGTGGTGCTGGACGTGGTACTAACCGAGGTGCGATCAAGCTGGGGTTCATCAAACTAGAAGACATGCGGCTCCTCAACCTAAAGTTGGGAACATGGGTCAACCCCAAGCTACTATGCCAGATCAAGTGCAAGAACAGGGGGTTCAGGACGCTCCATCACCAGTGCCAACTATTGTACCTATTGTTGCCTTACCTGTAGATGCAGTGGCAAGATTATTGAATGTGTTAGAGGCATTGGTGCCTACTCAGGGTGAAAGTTTAGCTCCTCAGGCTACTTTACAGACGCAAGCACTTGCACAGACTCAGACTTTCGGGAATAAGGAGGTATCCCTACAAGAGTTTCTGAAATTGAAATCACCAAAATTTACAGGTTCTGATAATTTAGCAGATCCTCAAAGTTTCTTGGATGGGACACTCAAGGCATTATGTGCTCTAGGATGTTCTAGTGAGAGAGCCATGGAGCTCGTAGCATACAAACTAGAGGATATGACCAATGCATGGTATGAAACTGTGTTGCTAGGAAGGCCAGCAGGAGCAACACCACTGACATGGGACGAGTTCACTAAGTTATTCATGAATCATTTTCTTCCAGACAACCTGATGCAAAACTATGCTAGAGACTTTGAGAGATTGGTTCAGACTCTAGATATGGATGTGTTAACATATAACACCAAGTTTTGTAAGTTGGCTAGATATGCTCCTTACTTAGTGCCTACCAAAGAAACTCGAGTTCAGAGGTTTGTTGATGGATTGGTTGGTCGTCTATACACTGCAGTAGCCCCACATATGAAGACTTTATCCTACTCTGATGTAGTCGACCTTGCTAGAAACATTGAAAACAAGGGACGTGATGAGCGTACAGCTAGTGATTTATGTAAGAAGGCTAAGACAGAAGGGTCTTTCAGTGGCAGTTTTAGTGAAAATCGAAGAGCAGGAAATCAAGGACAGCAACAACAGGGTTCTCAGACAGGGACACACCTGTCTTCACAGCCCACATACAGACCACATTAAAGACAGGGTACTAGGGGACCATCATCATCTGGACATCATAATTTTGGGCAGATATATGCCACTACTTCAATTTGCTAGACATGTGGTAGATCACGCTTGGGCCAATGTCGTGTTCTAACTAGAGAGTACTTTCGGTGTGGCCAGTAAGGACATCACTTGAGGGATTACCTTCAGCCTCCAAGAAATTTCAACCAGGCTTCTACTCAGTCAGTTGCACCTACTCAGACTACTCGTAATACCTTAGGTGCTACAGGAAATAGAGGTCGAGATGCTGAAGATCGTGCTACTGTGAATCAAGGAAAAGGGAATGTTGGTAGAGGTCAGGTGAGAGTTTTTGTATTTACTAGATAGGATGCTCAAGACTCGAATGCAGTGGTTACAAGTATTCTTTCTGTCTGTTCATTTGATGCACTTGCGTTGATTGATCCGGGATCTACTCACTCCTATGTGTCCTCGTACTTTGCTTTGAGGTTTAGTAGATAGCCTGAGCTATTGAATGATCCATTTCTAATTGATACTCCTGTTGGGGAGTCTCTATTAGCTGAATATGTGTACCGTGCTTATCAGATTCAGGTTGAGGGTAGAGATACTTTAGCTGACCTTATTGTACTTGATATGATTGACTTTGACATGCTGATGGGAATAGATTGGTTGTCTTCTTGCTATGCTATCGTCGATTGTCATGCAAAGATAGCTAAATTTGAGATATCAAACGAACCCAATTTTATTCTAAGAGGGAGTCAGGTTCCAGAGATTTGCAAAGTTGTATCATTTATGAAGGCTCAACGACTTCTGAAGAAAGGTTGCTTGAGTCTCTTAGCTATTGTAAATGACACAAGAAAGGAAACAATTAGTAAAGAAAATGTACCAGTAGTAAGAGAATTTTCTGATGTATTTCCTGAGGATTTACCAGGATTGCCTCCAGTACGAGAAATAGATTTTGGTATTGATTTGCCACTGGACACATCCCATATCAATACCCCCATATCGGATTGCACCAGCAGAGTTGGAGGAGCTAAAACAACAACTGCAGGATTTGTTAGATAAGGATTTTATCAGACCGAGTATATCTCAATAGGGTGCACCAGTACTGTTCGTAAAGAAGAAAGATGGATCCCTGAGAATATGCATTGACTACAGGCAGTTGAACAAGATAACAATACGCAATAAATATCATTTGCCTCGTATAGACGACATGTTTGATCAGTTACAAGGAGCTGCCCACTTTTCAAAGATTGACCTTCGTTCTGGTTATCATCAGCTTAGAATCAAAGATAAAGATATTTCTAAAACTGCTTTCAGAACTCGATACGGGCACTATGAGTTTCTTGTGATGACTTTCCGACTGACTAATGCTCCAGCTGCATTCATGGATTTAATGAATAGGGTGTTCAAGCCGTTTATGGATAGATTTGTAATAGTATTTATTGATGATATCCTGATATATTCTCGTAGTCAAGAAGAACACGGGAATCATCTCAGGACTGTGTTGCAGACATTGCGAGAATATCGGCTTTATGCTAAGTTCTCGAAGTGTGAATTTTGGCTAGACTTAGTAGCATTTCTGGGGCATGTTATATCCAAAGATGGAATTATGATAGATCCTAAGAAGACCGAAGTTATGCACAAATGGCCCAGGCCTACTTCTCCTACAGAGATTCACAGATTTTTAGGCTTAGCAGGCTATTACAGGCGTTTTGTACAGGATTTCTCCAGAATAGCAGTGCCATTGACTAAGCTAACACGGAAAAATACAAAGTTTCAGTGGACGGAGGAATGTAAGAAGATCTTTCAGAAACTCAAAACATATTTGACAACTGCACCAATATTAGCCTTACCATCAGGTTCGGTAGGATTTACAGTATTCTGTGACGCCTCGAGGGTGGGATTAAGATGTGTTCTCATGCAAAATGGTCGCGTTATAGCTTATGCTTCTAGACAATTGAAAAGGCACAAGCAAAACTATCCTACATATGATTTGGAGATGGCTGCAGTGGTATTTGCTCTAAGAATTTGGAGGCATTACCTATACGGCGAAACTTGTGAGATTTATACTGACCATAAAAGTATGAAGTATATCTTTCAACAGAGAGATTTGAATCTTCGACAGCGTCGGTGGATGAAAGTACTCAAAGACTATGACTGTTCTATTTTGTATCACCCTGAAAAAGCCAATGTGGTAGCTGATGCATTGAGCAGAAAATCTATGAGGAGTTTGGCACATATAGCTCCTAAAAAGAGAGTTTTGGCCAAAGATATTCAGAGACTAGAAGTTACAGGTATCAGATTTTGTGTCGGAAATTCAGATGCATTGTTGGCTTGTGTCCAGGCTAAGTCTTCATTAGTTGAGCGCATTAAGGCCATCCAATATGAGGACGAGCGATTATGCAAATACAGAGATGAGGCCTTAGCTAGTAAAAGCAAAGATATGATTGTTGGAAGTGACAGTGTTCTTCGAATGGGTAACAGGTTATATGTAGCAAACGTAGATGGGTTGAGTCATGTTATTCTTGAAGAAGCCCACAACTCTAGATATACTATACATCCTGGATCCACAAAAATGTACCATGGCCTGAAATAATTTTATTGGTGGGAAGGCATGAAGAAGGATATTGCTAACTTTGTTTCTAACTGTTTGACTTACCAGCAGGTCAAGGCAGAGCATCAGCGACCCACAGGACTACTACAACAAATTGAGATTCCAGAGTGGAAATGGGAAAGAATTACTATCGATTTTGTCACCGGGCTACCACGAACCCTTAGAGGTTATGACTTTGTATGGGTGATTGTAGATCGATTGACAAAATCAACACACTTTTTGCCAGTGAAGACTACATATGGTGGAGTGAGGTATGCACAAATATTTATGAATGAAATTGTCCGACTTCACGGAGTTCCAATATCCACCATCTCTGATAGAGGATCACAATTTACCTCACACTTTTGGAAATCTTTTCAAGAAGCATAGGGTACACGAGTAGATCTTAGTACTGCATTTCACCCACAGACAGACGGACAGTCTGAACGTACTATACAGATCTTGGAGAATATGTTGAGAGCTTGCATTATTGAGTTTGGAGGTAGTTGGGACACTTATCTACCTTTAGCTAAATTTGCTTGCAATAATAGCTTCCAGTCCAGTATTCAAATGGCACCATACGAAGCACTGTATGGTAGAAGATGTCGTTTTCCTATCGGATGGTTTGAAGCTGGTGAGACTAACTTATTGGGGCCCGACTTAGTACACGAAGCTATGGACAAGGTCCAGTTATTCAGACAAAGATTGCTTACAGCTCAATCTTATGCAGATAAGAGAAGAAGATACTTAGTGTTCGCAACTGGAGACAAAGTATTCCTACGAGCCTCTCCTATGAAGGGTGTGATGCGATTTGGGAAAAGAGGCAAGTTGAGCCCATATTTGTAGGGTCCTATGAGATACTAGACCGAGTGGAAGCTGTGGCTTATCGTTTGACACTTTCTCCTGGGTTATCTTTTATTCATCCAGTATTTCATGTCTCTATGCTTAGAAAATGTATATCGGACTCCTCTCATGTGCTTGAAGCCTCGACTATACCGCTTGATGAGAAGTTGTCTTACGAGGAGGAGCCGATGGCTATTGTAGATAGGCAAGTAAGAAAGCTACAATCAAAAAGAATTGTGTTCGTTAAAGTCTTGTGGGGAAAGCATACAGTTGAAGAATCTACTTGGGAAGTGGAAAAAGATATGCAAGCGAAGTATCCCCATTTATTTCAGTTAACACGTACGTACTTGAGTTAAATTCAGGGACCGAATTTCATAAGGTGGGGAGGATGTAATACACCAATATTTTAAATGAGAATATATTGGATATTTGATAAATAATTTAATTCCAAAGGGAAAAAAAGAACTAACTAATAAAACCAAAAAAAAAAGGAAAAATGCTAAGGAACTGAAACAACAGGGCTGAAGCCCATTCTTTAGCCAAAAAGCAAAAAGAAAAGAAAGGGATTAAGGGAAAGGGGGGAAAGACTCACGACTGAGAAAATAAGAAGAGACAACATGATTTTTCCCTTCTCCTTCCATTGAAGAGCACGACAAGAGTTCAACACATAGAAAACCAATTAAATAGAGAAGAAGAAGAGGAAGGTAAGTTTTTAAACCTAATTCATAGATTTGATTCATAAATTTCATGGCTATAGAGTTGGGGGTTAAGAATTAGTTGAAAAAATAATATTAATGAAATAATGTAGTCCATGGAATCTTTTATGAATTGGTGAATATACTAAAGGTTTGGGGTTATAAACTTATATATTTCTACATATACCAACAAAAAAAGGGATATTCTTTCAGAAATTTTTCTGTTTCGTTAGTGATTGGTAATAAACTATGATTGCTATTAATATTGGGAATATTGAAAAAGGTTACAATTGAATATTGATAGTAGTGAGTGGGATACTGAAATGGGTCTTGATATTTCAAGTAGAATTAGAGGGATTTGTTAGGTTATTATAATTCGGCGAATTAAGAGCCAAATAAGAAACTCTGAGTATTTGGGTATTCTAAATTAGTGATGAATTTAGCCTAAATGAGGCAATTAACACGAGATGGATGTTGATGTGGTTATAGATTGATTGAAGAAAGTCGTACGGATCGCTCGAGGTGACGAGTTTGGTATTTCACACGAGTACTGTGAGTAGTAATCTTATCGCAATTTGTGTTTTCATAACTTGTATGATTTACACATAATTTTTAATATGATTATGTTACCGATTATTTTGAGTTGCATGTGGGACAAGTCTTTTACTCGATATGATACCGAAATAGTTATTTGAGATGATTACCGTTGTTTTAAATATTCTTGTTGTCACTAGATATATTTTACCGTTACTTGAATTTACGGTTATCGAAATGAAATTACATGATTTGATAAGAACCGGAATGCCCTATATTATTTTAAAATATTTTCTTATGAGTATATACGGATTATAGAGACAAGTATAAATGGGAGTAGACTTTGAAGGATCCTGTAGCTAACGGCGGGTTCGTTAGACCTGGTGCACTTTGTAATTACCGATTACCGTTATAGTCCTCGCTAGTGGGAAGGTAGAACTAGCATACCGTTACTGATTTTCCTCGAGTAGGGACTACCGTTATATTTGACTTCTTGCGAAGAAGTCCACAGTTATATCGATTACACGATCCATTCATTGAAACCTCCCAAACATGAATATTGATATTACACAGTATTTACCGAGCTTATTACTGAATTGTCAATTGATTTATATTACATGAAAAATATGATGAGATTGATTATTGTTTATTGTGTGGTTTGATATTATGATGGTTGGTTGTTGATTTTGAGACAGTAAAATCTTTTGGATAGTCCAAAAACAGGGGAAACTCTGTTCGTTTTTCTGTAAAATACCGATAAAGCGTACTTGGGAGAACTTGCTCCTAAGTGTCTGTCATGATTCTAAATTGGGTCGTGAAAAAAAAATAAAAATATAAAAAACAGAAAACAGAAAATTGAAAATACAAAAAAAAATTGCAGGGATGGGGGGTTGGGATGGGTGGGTAGCGCATAAAAACGAAAATGTGATATCTAAGAAAATATTTTCCTCACTTTTTCTAGCGAAGTCATTTTTCTCCAATTTCAAGAAAATGTGATATCTAAGAAAATATTTTCCAAACTATTTTGTGCAACCAAACATTGGAAAATGGGAAAACACTTCTCGAAAAATATTTTTCGTCATACCAAACACACCCTACATTTCTTCATCCCAAAAGAATTAAATTCGTGTCTAACCTTTTATTATTTCGTCTTTTTTTTAACGTTATATTTGCTTTTTTCTGAGGTGAAAATGTTACAGCTAATCTTTATGAGATCAGTTTCACAAAATAAATTCTTAAGAGTGAAAACAAGATAGAGCCAAATGATAATCTTTGAGTACTAGCATTCTATCAAAGGTAGCAAAAAATAAATCTTTCACGTACAAAAAGAATAACAAAGCATGGATTACCATATATATTCATTTTTCTTGTGTTTTCGGTCATCGATATTTAATGGTAATGAAATAAAGTTTTCATATATAGGGAATATATTAGAAAAGATTTTTATTTGATAAAATTGGAAATACGATGTGATGACCCAATAGGTCATCTAGAGTTTTAACCCTTAATTATGTATTTCAAAACCTCAAATAGCTCCTTTTAGCCTTTCTCGATTTGCATGCACAGTTCGTGTCTTTTTCCGGAAGGCTTTTACGTAAAAAATTGATTAAAATGTGAATTCGTGCCTTAAGAATTTATTTGAGTTGACTTTGGTCAACGCTTTGAGCAAACATATCCGAATTCATATTTTGACGGTCAAGGTGGATCTGTATCGTGATTTGGGACTGGACGTATGTCCGAAATCGAATTTGGAGGTCCTTAACTAGAGTTATCGCAATTTGCTAAAAATTTGAAGTTTAAAGGTTTAGAGAATTTATGAATTTGACTGAAGTTTGACTTTGTTGCTACTGGGTCCGAATTTTGGTTTCGGAACTTGGTATAGGTACATTACTATATTTTTGACTTGTCTGCAAAATTTGGTGCAAAACGGAGTTGATTAGACATAATCCAGGCGTCCGGTTGTTAAAATAGAAATTTTTAAGTTTTATCGAAAATTTCATTCATTTTGTTATCCTATTCGTAGTTTTAGGTTTTATTTTGGTATTTTGATCGCGCGATCGAGTTCGTATGATGTGTTTGGGCCTGTGTGCATACTTGGTTAGGAGCCCCAAGGCCTCGGGTGAGTTTCGGATAGGCCACAAAGTGATTTCAACCTTGGTAGCATAGTTGATGCCCATTTTATTACTGTTGTTCTGGTGCAGGTCTCGCATTTGCGAGACCATCATTTGCGAACAAGGCTTTGCATTTGCGAGCATGGGTAGATTGGGGGATCCTCGCATTTGCGAGGTAAAAGTCCACATTTGCGAACTTGCCATTTTCGCTTTTGTGAAGGCAGAGTCGCATTTGCGACTCAGCTTGGTCCTTGGCAATCTTCGCATTTGCGAAGAATTGGTCCGCATTTGCGAGAGCTGGGGGTTCGCATTTGCGACCAAAAACATCGCATTTTCGATGACTGGGTTTCTGAGAGGAGTTCGCATTTGCGACCTCTTTCTAGCAATTGCGATGTTTGCAATTGCGACATCCGCAGCTGGGTAAAAACTGAGATAGACGGGATTTTGCTCATTCTTTCAAATTCTCAAGCCTAGAAACCTTAGAGGCGATTTTCCCAAGAGACTTTATTCCTCAATTCATTGGTAAGTTATCTTAATCTACTTTCTTTTATTTATCCATTACATTTCATAAGTTTTCATCATTAAACTTAGGATTTTCATGGTGAAAATTGGGGATTTGGGTAGAATTAGGTATTTTTGTAAAATTAGAATTTAGACCTCGAATTAAGGTCGGATTTTGAAATAAATTACATAACCGTGCTCGAGGGTAAATGTGTAATCGGGTTTTGGTCCGAATTTTGGGTTTTGACTAAGCGGGCTAAAGGTTGACTTTTGTTGACTTTTTGTATAATGACCTAAATTGAATCTCTTTCATTTGTGGGTGAGGCTTATTTTGAATCGTTTGGTTAATAATTTGTTAGATTTGGGTTATTTGGAGGCTTGTTCGAAAGGCAAGGCCGTGGTTGGACTTTGAGTCGATTGCGGAGCGAGGTAAGTGTCGTGGCTAATCTTGACTTGAGGGATTAGGACTTGATTGCCTATTTGCTATGTATTTAAATATGTGGGTATAACGTATATGTGATGTGATGAGTACCTATGTGTTGTTGTTGGGTTAAAGCATGCAGGTGGGACTTGTTTCCTTGTAATTTATTATCTTCTGTGATTATGATATCCATGCTTAGACTAGTTTATTACTTAATTGATTGTTCTTTCCTCATTTATGAACTATTTGTGATGATTGAGTATTTTTTTAGAAGTTGAGGTTCAGTATTTTGGAACAGTTGTTGACGTAAAGTTTATTCTTGCTTATTCTATCTCCCAAATATTTATATTCATTGCTACATGATAAGGGGGAGTGTTAAAGCACGAAGGGTGATGTCGTGCCGTTTATTGCTTCATTTACAGATTAATACATGGTAAAAAAGAGAGTTAAAGCATGAAGGGTGGTGTCGTGCCGTATTTATCATTTCTTAGAGAGATTAAAAGTAAAAGCACAAAGGGTGATGCCGTACCATTATATTATTTCATGGTGAGGTTGAAAGTAAAAGCACGAAGGGTGATGTCGTGCTATTATCATTATTTTATGGTGAGGTCGAGAGTAAAATCACGATGTGTGATGCCGTATTACCTTTATTTATTATGTTTATCCGTTTTCATTGGTTGATGGTTAATTTGAGTCTCATATTGTCATTTTTGGTTGTAGTTATCGTATCTTGTACTCTCTTTCGCATGTCCCCTCCCAATCGTACGTGTTTAATCTCTATTTGTTGTTATGTTGCATGAATATCTTCGTTTGTACAGGTTTAATTACGTGGGTGTCCTGTCATAGCCTCGTCACTACCTCGTCGAGGTTAGACTAGACACTTACGGAGTACATTGAGCCGGTTGTACTCATAACACACTCTGCACTTTTTGTGCAAACTTTGGTATTGGTCCCAGCTGTACGTGAGGTACATTAGCTCGGATTGACATATTTGGATACTCGAGGTAGATCTGTTGGCGTCCGCAAACCTTGAAGTCCCCTTCATCTTTCCTTATTTACTGTTCATTTCATTCGAAACAGTTGTATTTATTTCAGACTCTATTTGTAGAATCTCTAGAAGCTTGTGTACTTGTGACTTCAGATTCGGGTTGTATCTAGATATCTGGTTATTATGCTACTTCGTACTTTATTTTAGTTTAATCTCAGTTTAATTGGTTTATTTATTTGAACTGTTCTAAGAAATTGGTTTAAGAATTTCTCTAACGTTGGCTTGCCTAGCGAGTGAAATGTTAGGCGCAATCACGGTCCCGAATATGGGAACTTCGGGTCCTGAAAAGTTGGTATCGGAGCACTAGGTTGCCTAGGTCTCACGAGTCACGAGCATGTTTAGTAGAGTTTAGAGGATCAGTACAGAGACGTCTGTATTTATCTTCTAGAGGCTATGGAGTTTAGGAACAGTTTTACTTCTATTCTTCTCTGTCGTGTGATTTTATTCTATCAATGATAATTGAACTCTTCTATTCTTGTTCTCTCGCATATGGCGAGGACACTACTATATCTTCAGTTGAACAGTAACCGTAGCCCCCAGTGGCAACTTCTACGAGGGGCAAGGGTCGAGGCTGAGGTCGCCCCAGAGGCCGAGGCAGAGGTAGAGCTCAGCCTAGAGCTCGAGCACCAGCAGTGGAGCCTAAGGTGGATTTTGATGAGGAGGTTCCAACTCAGACTATACCTGCTGGACCAGCTCAGGTTCCGAAAGGGTTCATAGCCACTCCAGTGCTTTAGGATGCTCTAGTCCGTTTGGTGGGCCTTATGGAGAGTGTGGCCCAGGCCGGTACATTTTCGGTAGCACCCGCCATCTCTCAGGCTGGGGAAGGAGCATAGACTCCCGATACTCACACTCCGGAGCAGATGGCTCCCTAGTATCAGACTCCAGCAACCCCACCATTTGGGGTAGCTTAGCCGGTTTCTGCGGTACAGGCCGGTGATAGGCCCGCCATGTCTTCCGAGGCTTTATTGAGATTGGACAAGTTTACAAAGCTCTTTCCAATTCACTTAAGTGGTGAACCTTCTGAGGACCCATATGATTATCTTGATTGCTGTCATGAGGTGTTGCAGAACATGACTATAGTTGAGACCAATGGGGTCGATTTTGCTGTGTTTCAGATGACGGGTTCCAACAAGAGGTGGTGGAGAGATTATATATTGAGCACACCAGCTGAGTCGCCTGCACTTACTTGGGATCAGTTCTCTCAGCTATTTCTAGAGAAGTTCCTCCCTATCACACTACGAGAGGATTACTGCAGGCAGTTTGAGCGTCTCCAGCAGGGCAGTATGACTGTTACTCAGTACGAGACACGTTTTGTGGATCTAGATCGTCATGCCCTTATCTTGCTTCCTACTGAGAGGTAAATGGTGAGGAGATTTATTGATGGACTGCACTATCGGGCTACAGATTGTTAAGGAGATCGGGGCGATATTTCCTTGCAGACGGCTACAAATGTTGCTAGATGGATCGAGATGGTACTTGCTCAGGAGAGGGAGCATGGGTCTGATAAGAGGCCTCATCATTTCGGTGGGTTCAGTGGTGCCTCGTCTAGAGGCAGGGGTACTTTTGGTAGAGGCCATCCTCCCAGGCCGTTTCAGTCAGCGCCCCAGGCGTCTCACAGTGCTTCCGGTAGTCGCGCCCCTTATGTGTCTCATCCCGACCAGCTAGCCTACAGTGCACCATCAGCTCCTATTAGTGAACCTTCACTCCAGAGTTTTCAGGGTAGTTACCCAGGTCGGCAGAGTTAGTTCCAAGATCAGCAGTCATAATAACCGATGGTCTGTTATACTTGTGGTGATCCGAGGCACATTGCTCGATTTTGCCCTCGGGCACCGGGCAACACACAATAACAATGTTCTCGTGCCATGGTTCCTGCACCGATTGCTTCACCGCCTGCTCATCCAGCCAGAGGTGGAGGTCAGGCCGTTAGAGTGGAGGTCAAGCCGTTAGATATGGAGTCCAGCCAGTTAGAGGTCGTCCGAGGAAGTGGTTCAGAGTGGTGGGGCCCATCCCCGGTGTTATGCTTTCCCAGCTAGGCCTGAGACTGAGTCATCTGACATTGTCAACAAAGGTATTGTTCCAGTCTGCCATAGAGATGCTTCAGTTCTATTTGATCCGGGCTCTACTTATTCCTACGTGTCATCCTATTTTACTTCATATCTGGTTGTGCCTCGTGATTCTTTGAGTGCTCCTGTGTATGTGTACACACCTGTGGGAGATTCTATTATTGTAGATCGTGTCTATCGCTCGTGTGTGGTTAGCATTGTGAGTCTTGAGACTAGCGTAGATCTACTACTTCTTTACATGGTAGATTTTGATGTCATCTTGGGTATGGATTGGCTGTTACCTCATCATGCTGTATTGGATTGCCACGCCAAGACGGTGACCTTAGCTTTGTCGGGGTTGCCTCGATTAGAGTGGAGAGGGACTCGTGGACATTCTACCAGCAGGGTTATCTCTTATGTGAAAGCTCGACGTATGGTCAAGAAGGGGTGTATATCTTATTTGGCTTATGTCCGCGATTCTTATGCGGAGGTTCCTTCCATGGATTCAGTACTAGTTGTTCGTGAGTTTCCAAAGGTATTTCCTGCAGATCTACCGGGGATGCCACCCGACAGAGATACTGACTTCTGTATTGATTTGGCTCCAGGCACTCAGTTCATTTCTATTCTGTCATATCGTATGGCCCCGCCAGAGTTGAAAGAATTGAAAGAGTAGTTGCAAGACTTGCTTGATAAGGGATTTATTAGACCTAGTGTCACACCCTGGGGTGCGCCTGTGTTGTTCGTGAAGAAGAAATATGGGTCGATGAGGATGTGCGTAGATTATCGGGAGTTGAACAAAGTCACCATCAAGAACAAATATCCATTGCCGAGGATTGATGACTTATTTTATCAGCTTCAGAGTGCCAAGGTGTTTTCGAAGATTGATTTACGATCTGGCTACCATCAATTGAAGATTAGGGCATCCGATGTTCCTAAGACAGCTTTTAGGACTCAGTATGGGCATTATGAGTTTCTAGTGATGTCATTTGGGTTGACAAATGTCCCAGCATCATTTATGGATTTGATGAACCGGGTTTCCAAGCCCTACTTGGATTCCTTCATAAGTGTATTTATTGATGATATATTGATCTACTCCTGCAGTCGAGAGGAGCACGAGCACCATCTTCAGATTTTACTCCAGACTTTGAGAGACAACCAGTTATATGCCAAGTTTTCAAAGTGCGAGTTTTGGTTAGACTCAGTCGCCTTTTTGGGGCACGTCGTATCGGCAGAGGGCATAAAGGTGGATCCTAAAAAGATTGAGGCAGTTCAGAACTGGCATAGACCCACTTTAGCTATAGAGATCCGGAGTTTCCTGGGTTTGGCGGGTTTTTACCGCCGGTTTGAGGAGGGGTTTTCATCCATAGTAGCTCCATTGACCAGATTGACCTAGAAGGGTGCCCCGTTCAGATGGTCAGACGAGTGTGAGTTGAGCTTTTAGAAATTCAAGACTGCTTTGACTATGGCACCAATGTTGTTGTTGCCCACAGGTTCAGGATCTTACATAATGTATTGTGATGCATCTCGTATTAGGATCAGTGCAATATTGATACAGGATGGCAGGGTGATCGCTTATGCGTCGCGACAGTTGAAGGTTTATGAGAAGAATTACCCTATTCATGACTTAGAGTTGGCAGCTAGTGTTCATGCACTGAAGATTTGGAGGCACTATCTTTACGGTGTATCGTGCGAGGTATTCATGGATCATCGGAGTCTACAGTATTTGTTCAAGTAGAAGGATCTCAACTTGAGGCAGAAGAGGTGGTTGGAGCTGTTGAAAGACTATGATATTACCATTTTGTATCACCCTGGGAAGGCCAATGTGGTAGCCGATGCCTTGAGTAGAAAGGCAGTGAGTATGGGCAGCCTTGCGTACATTCCAGTGGGTGAGAGGCCGCTTGCATCAGATATTTCGATCTTGGCCAATCAGTTCGTGATGTTAAACTTTTCAGAGCCCAGTCGTGTTCAAGCTTGTATAGTCACTCGGTCGTCCTTGTATGAGCGCATCAAAGAGCGGCATTATGATGACCCTCATTTGCTTGTCCTTAGGGATACAGTGCAGCACAGTGGTGCCAAGCAGGTTACCGTTGGAGATGATATAGTTTTGAGGATGCATGGCCGTATTTGTGTGGCCAATGTAGATGGACTTTATGAGTTGATTCTTGAGGAGGCCCACAGTTCCCGGTATTCTATTCATCTGGGCACCGCCAAGATGTATTAGGACTTGCGGCACCATTATTTGTCATGCCCCAACCTCGGGGAACGCGACCGGCGCTCAACCGAGTGAACCCGGTCGAGCAAGCCTATTAAACCTTTCCTACCCGACTCATTCATAATCCAAAAAGGGATCGCATCACCATTTGTAATACAGGGGGGGAGATCAGTTATATAAATATATAAACATTGTTAAATCATTTTTCCTGATATACATTATGCCATAGTTGAGTTCCCAAAATATAGCTCGATCCAACGACCACCCCAACATACATACATGACCCACATAAACGTCTACGGAGCTCTAAGAGTACAAAAGAGCAACATGACAATATCGGCAACAATGCCCCGGCTATACCTCAAAATATGAAAACTTATACAAAAGAAGGACTACATGACCCCTGGGAGAAATGGGGCTCACCAAGACTACTGTGAGGAGAGAAAGATAGCACCACTAACTGCGATCGGCACTATCTGCGACGGAACCACCTACGTCCATTCAAAGATGTAGCGCCCCCGGCAAAAGGGACGTTAGTACTGTCGAATAGTACTAGTATGTAAGTCAAACACCAATCTTAGTAGAATGAACAGTGAAACAAAGAGAAGGCAGTCATACTAATCAATAAGAGCTTCATAGAAATACGAAGAAAACACCAAGTAAGGGTCACATAGTTTCCAATTCAGTCTTTCCATCCTTTTAGATTAATAATCTTTAGTGTCAAAGCAACAACTCACAATGCCACCGTGTTTTTACACGGAGTCCGGTCTCGGCCCGACCGGCTAAGCCATATCAAGTGAGACATATCCATATCCACAATGTAAATCAATAATTCCAACACAAATGCTACCATGTGTACAACATGGCATCCGATCTCGGCCCGATCGGCTAAGCCATCTCACTTGAGACATAACCTCTTTCAATTGTTCACTAAATTCATATTTCTTTCCCATCTTTTGTTACATGGCACAAACAACCTCATTTATTAAGTAGTTCTTGGCACTTGGGAACATTTTACAATTCAAGTCTTTTCCTTTTTCATCCGTTCAAATAACATCATCATTCATGTCGATAAGTACCATCACATAAAGCATTGCACACATAAGGGAATGAGCTTGGAAACAACATAATTACGTTCTCAAATAGCATGATGACATGGTAACCATCTAAAACAATTAGGGAACATGAATCTTTCAATCCAACACACTAAGGCAAACAATTCTAGTATGACCAGGTTAGAACATACACCCATTATTCGGACACCAGGAGTTCAATTCTAGGAAGAAGAGAGTTAGCCATACACACCTTAATTGCGCTTCTTTAGACTCTACAATTATTCGAAACCCTTACCAACCACAATCTATTTTAGCAATATACAAATTAAACCCAGAATTAGGAAAACATTCTTGGTTCTAGCTCACTTTTTCCCTACACTTTTTATCACACATGCATGCAAGATAAACCACCCTCACACCCATGAAGTATCACCCTAGTACCCCATTATAGCTATGTTTGAAATCAAGAGCTGAGGTGATGAAGTCTTACCTTTTAGGGTGAAGAATTTTGGTGCTCTACTTGAATATTTCCAAGGCTTTGAGTGATGGTTGAAGATAAATTGATGGGAATTAGGCCCTCCCTCTAGAACCCTCTCTCTCTTACACTAGAAGTATCAAAAATGAGCTTCAAAATAGACCTAATGAGTGTTTTAACGGAATGGGAGTCGAGTTTTAAATTAAGAAAAATGGTGCCCCGACACAGGTCTGCGGTCGCATATGCGACCGCATAATGGTTATGCGGTCCGCAAAGTGACCGCAGAAATGGCCCTCAGGGGCCTAAACTTTCGGCTCAGGTATGCGACCATTATGCGGTCCGCATACTTGTTCTGCGGTCACATAATGTACCGCAGAACTCCCTCAGCAAAAACCTAAGAGGGATTTTGCGATCGATATGCGCTCCGCATATCGATTATGCGGTCGCATAATCGACCGCAAAACTGACCTGAAGTTGGCCAAACTTACTGCTTCACTCTGCGGCCATTATGCGGTCCGCAGAGTGATTATACGGCCGCATAATGGGCCGCAGAAATGCTTTTTCCTATGAAACATATTCCTCTAAGTCCGTAGGGTACTGTTCAGTCCAAAAAGTCCGAACCGCGGCGAGCTTAAGAATTTCTACTATAGTAACGCAGGAATCTATCTTGGTACCACGAAATCCCGAGAGCTTTTGGTTAAAAATTTTACGGGTCCTTACATCTTCCCCCACTTAAGATCATTCGTCCTCGAATGAGGATCAAGGTTCACTTAACATAGTTTCAGTTATGCCACATACCATTAGCCCCAAATTTGCCTAACTTCCTAACTTCTTGAAAATTTTGCCAGAGTTTCCTTTGTATTTAGGCCTATCCACCTGCCAGAGAGCCCCCGAAACACACCTTAGAAACATATATATAATTAAATGACACAGTAAAATGCAAAATGACACCAACCGAAGCCTCATGGGTGACATATAGCTAGAAAGGAGTGTCTTTATATTAGCCGAACAAGCGATACAAACTTTAGTGGAAACAACTTCATAGAACTATTACATGGCTATTCAAACAAATGAGGGTACTTTTCTTTCATTTCATTATCGGCTTCCCAAGTAGCTTCTTCGACTTGTTGGTTTCGCCATAACACCTTCGTGGATGCAATTTCTTTGTTCCTTAACTCCCGGACCTGTCTATCAAGGATAGCAACCGAAATCTCTTCATACGGAAGTTTTTCACTAACCTCGACGATCTCAACCGACATGATAGCGGACGGATTTCCAACTACCTTCTTCAACATGGACACATGGAACACCGGGTGCACTAATGACATCTCAGGTGGTAGATCAAGCTTGTACGCCACCTGCCCTATCTTTTGAGTGATTCTATACGGCCCGACATACCTCAGACTTAATTTCCCTTTCTTTCCAAACTGCATGATCCCCTTCATGGGAGATACCTTCAAGAACACCCAATCATCTTCCTTGAATTCTAAGTCTCTACGACTCTGAGCAGTTTTCAACCGCTCTTTTATGATTTTAACCTTATCCATAGCCTGATGAACAAGGTATGGTCCTATTAGTTCAGCTTCTCCAACCTCGAACCACCCAATCGGCGATCTACATCTTCTACCATACAAGGCCTCAAACGGCGCCATCTTAATACTGCATTGAAGCTATTGTTATAATCAAATTCTATGAACGACAAATGATCATCCCAGCTACCCTTGAAGTCAAGCACACACGCACGCAACATGTCCTCAAGCGTCTGAATAGTCTGCTCTGCTTGCCCATCAGTCTGTAGATGGAAAGTTGTGCTAAGATTTACCTGCGTACCCAAACCTTGCTGAAATTTCTTCTAGAAATTAGCTGTGAATTGGGTCCCTCGATCGGAAATGATGGAAACTGGAGTGCCATGAAACCTGACTATTTCCTTGATATACAATTGGGCATATTGTTCCGCAGTGTCGGTGGATTTAACTGGTAAGAAGTGTGTTGATTTCATGAGTCGATCCACGATCACCCAAATTGAGTCAAACTTACGCGGAGTGTGCGGCAACCCTACCACAAAATTCATATTGATCATTTCCCATTTCCACATTGGATTTTCTATACTCTGTGCTAACCCACCGGGCCTTTGATGCTCGGCCTTCACTTGTTGACAGTTTGAATATTTTGCCACAAAGTCCGCCACACCCCACTTCATGCCATTCCACCAGTAAACTTCCTTGAGATTATGATACATCTTTGTAGAGCCTGGGTGCACGGAATATCTAGAAGTATGAGCTTCTACCATGATTCTTTCCCGAAGACCATCTATATTTGGAACACATAGTCGTCCTTGGTACCGTAATGTACCGTCATCCATGCCAAGAGAAAAAGCTGTAGTCTTATGTTTATGAATCCCTTCCTTCAGCTGCACCAGCACAAGATCACTGTATTGCTTCTCCTTGACCTCCGTCACAAGCGATGATTCCGCCCTATTCCACACAATCACCCCCCCTTCATTAGAGTCCGCAAGACGAACTCCCAAACTGGCCAACTGGTGAACCTCCCGGGCCAAGGGCCTTTGACATGCCTCCAAGTGAGCCAAAATACCCATAGATTTCTGACTAAGAGCATCTGCCACCACACTAACCTTCCCCGGATGATACAAAATGTCGATGTCATAATCATTGAGCTACTCAAGCCACCTTCTCTGCCTTAAGTTCAATCCATTCTGCTTGAAAATGTATTGAAGACTTTTGTGGTCTGTGAATACATCTACATGGACTCCATTCAAATAATGACGCCAAATTTTTAATGCAAAAACTACCGCCGCAAGCTCTAAGTCATGAGTTGGATAGTTCTTTTCATGATTCTTAAGTTGCCTTGAAGCATATGCTATGACCTTACCATGTTGCATTAATACACACCCAAGACCGATCCTTGAAGCATCGCAATACACCACAAACCTCTGGCAGGGTCAATATCGATGCCGAAGTCAATCTTGATTTCAATTCCTGAAAGCTCCTTTCACAAGTATCGGACCACTGGAACTTAACCGCCTTCTGCGTCAATTTAGTCAATGGAGAGGCAAGAGTGGAGAACCCCTCCACAAACCTCCTATAATACCCGGCCAAACCCAAGAAACTGCGAATCTCTGTTGTAGTAGTAGGTCTAGGCCAATCCTTTACCACCGCAATCTTTTGAGGATCAACCTTAATTTCTTCTCCGGAGAAGACATGACCTAGGAATGTAACAGATTCAAGCCAAAATTCACTTTTCAAGAACTTTGCATACAAGTGGTGGTGATGAAGAGTCTGCAGAACTGCTTTGAGGTGGTCGGCGTGATCCTCTCGACTTCATGAATATACAAGGATGTCGTCAATGAATACTATCACAAAAGAGTCAAGAAACGGCCTGAAGACTCGATTCATAAGATCCATGAAAGTTGTCGGGGCATTTGTTAGCCCGAAAGACATTACCAAAAATTCAAAGTGCCCATACCGGGTTCTGAAAGCTGTTTTCGGAATATCCTGCTCCCTTACCTTCAATTGATGGCACCCGGACCGCAAATCAATTTTGGAGAAGAACTTAGCACCTTGTTATTGGTCAAACAAATCATATATTCTAGGCAATGGGTATCTGTTTTTGATTGTGACTTTGTTGAGTTGCCGGTAATCAATACACATCCGCAGCGATCCATCTTTCTTTCTAACAAAGAGAACCGGTGCGCCCCAAGGCAATACACTCGGTCGGATGAAACCTTTCTCTAGCAAATCCCTCAGTTGTTCCTTTAGCTCTTTTAATTCTGTCAGCGCCATTCTATAAGGTGGAATGGATATAGGCTGCGTGCCTGGCATCATATCAATCCCAAAATCAATCTCCCTATTTGGAGGTATTCCAGGGAGCTCATCCGAAAAGACATCGGGGAAATCATTCACAATTGGTACAGATTCAAGGGTAGGCACTTCAGCAGTGGTGTCCGTCACTCTTACCAAATGATAAATATATCCCTTCCTGATCATCTTTGTGGCCTTAAGGTAAGAAATAAACCTACCTTTTGGTATAACATTATTCCCCTCCCACTTAATAGTTGGCTCGTTAAGAAACTCAAGCCTCATAATTCTGGTCCGACAGTCAAGTTTGGCAAAACATGAATAGAGCTAATCCATTCCCATTATTACATAAAAATCAATCATCCCAAGTTCAATAAGATCGGCCATGGTATCCCGACCACGCACCGTGACAACACAATCCCTATAAATCTGTGCGGCCATAATAGACTCGCCAACCGGAGTAGATACAGAGAACGACTCATGAAGCTGTTCCGATTCTATCCCGAAGCTCGTAGCAACATAAGGAGTAACATAGGACAAAGAAGATCTGGGATTAATAAGGGCATACACATCATGAGATTGAACAGTCAATATACTTGTGATGACATCTGGGAAGCCTCCACACTCTGTAGACCACTCATAGCATAGAATCGGCTGGGTCCTCCCGAACTCTGTGCACCACCCCTAGCTGTACCACGCCCTGCGAGTGCTGAAGAGCCTCAAGCTGGAGGGTGTGCTGAAGATGTGGCAGCTGTAAGACTGGGATGACTGAGCTGTGCCCCTGCCTGCACCCTGACGGGAGCACGACACTCCCTCTGAATATGGCCTCTCATTCCGCATCCGTAACATACTGGCATATCCATGTAGCAGACTCCCGAATGTATCCTCCCACACTTAGGGCATAGGGCCCTCTACTGCTGCTGGAATCTCCCTCCTGATCGGCCCTGATGGTGGGACCCCCTGCTGCCCTGACCGGGCCTAAAGTGACTCCCCTGCTGCTGGTCGTGCCCTGATGGCGGGGCACTAGCTGAAGACTGAGCATAAGACTGGGATGGCCTTGATGATCCTCCTCAAAAAGCTGATCTCCCACCTCCGAATGAATCCCCAAGGTTACCCGCTGATCGGGCCATACTACTACTTTCCCGTTCCATCTTGAGCTTTAACTTTCGAGCCTCCGTAGCTTGGGCAAATGCCACCATCCTTCCATAGTTCATGTCAGAATTTAGAGCAGCTGTGGCAGCCTCATTAATAACCAAAGGGCTAAGGCCCTGCACAAATCGACGCACTCTTGCCTCCATAGTCGGCATCATATGAACAACATACTTCGACAGGCACACGAACTCCATGTGATACTCCCACACATTCCTACTACCCTATTTAAGGGTCTCAAACTCCACAGCACGGTCTGCCTTAGTCTCGGTTGGCAAGAAATGGTCTATGAAGGCATCCGCGAACTTACTCCATCTCGCCGGAGGGCTCCCCTCCTCACGGGAATCCTCCCACATCTCAAACCAGGAATATGCCACCCCTTTTAGACGATAAGAGGCCAAATCTACTCCCTATACTTCAATAGCACACATAACTCGGAGAGTCTTATGCATCTCATCAATGAAATCCTGAGGGTTTGCCCCGGGATCAGTACCTGTGAACACTAGAGGGTCTAACTGAAGGAACCTGTTTACCCTGGAACCAGAAGAATCCTCTTGCGAGCTAAATAAGGTGGGTGCAACATTTGACCTCTGGGCTTGAGAAGCTACTAATTCTGAGTCAGCATCTGAATAGCTCCCCTAAGATCCCCATCAGAAATACCGGGACCTGGAGCTGGGGCTGGAGGTGGAACATGTATATCGACGGGAGGGATTGTGGCATCCTCCGCGGGTGTAGGAACTGGGGTAGTCTGTTCTGGAGTAGACGAATCATGCAGTGTGATAGTAGGGGGATTATCCTCACCCACATTATCAAGTAAGGGATCAATAACCACTCCTGGTGTGGCATTGGCTTCTTGGCCAATTCTCGCTCTCTTCTTAGGTGCCATTTACTGAAAGTTAGAACAATGCTCGAGTTAGGGGAAAATAACCTCACGTTCCGCTCTATCGCACGATATAGAACAACAATGAAGGGTATCATTATTAAATGTTCAAGTAGCCCCCTAATTATAGATGTGGTCGACAACACACCGATAAGAAGGGCTCTACTAGATACGGCTCCGAGACATCCTAGGACACTTTAAAATCTTAGACTCTGATACCAAGTTTGTCATGCCCCAACCTCGGGGAGCGCGACCGGTGCTCAACCGAGTGAACCCAGTCGAGTAAGCCTATTAAACCTTTCCTACCTAACTCATTCATAATCCAAAAAGGGATCGCATCACCATTTGTAAAACAGGGGGGATCCGTTATAGAAATATATAAATGTTGCTAGTTCATTTTTCCTGATATACATTATGCCATAGTTGAGTTCCCAAAATACAACTCGATCTAACGACCACCCTAACATATATACATGACCCACATAAACGTCTACAAAGCCTCTAAGAGTACAAAATAGCAACATGACAATGCCGGCAACAAGGCCCCGGCTATACCTCAAAATATAAAAACTTATACAAAAGAAGGACTACATGACCCCTGGGAGAAATGGGGCTCACCAAGACTGCTGTGAGGAGAGAAAGAGAGCACCACTAATTGCGATCGGCACTATCTACGATGGAACCACCTACATCCATTCAAAGATGTAGTGCCCCCGGCAAAAGGGATGTTAGTACTGTCGAATAGTACTAGTATGTAAGGCAAACACCAATCTTAGTAGAATGAACAGTGAAACAAGAGAAGGCAGTCATACTAATCAATAAGAGCTTCATAGAAATACGAAGAAAACACCAAGTAAGGGTCACATAGTTTCCAATTCAATCTTTCCATCTTTTTAGATTAATAATCTTTAGTGTCAAAGCCACAACTAACAATGCCACCGTATTTTTACACGGAGTCCGGTCTCGACCCAACCGGCTAAGCCATCTCAAGTGAGACATATCCATATCCACAATGTAAATCAATAATTCCAACACAAATTCCATCATGTGTACAACATGGTGTCCGATCTCGGCCCGATCGGCTAAGTCATCTCACTTGAGACATAAACTCTTTCAATTGTTCACTAAATTCACATTTCTTTCCCATCTTTCGTTACATGGCACAAACAGCCTCATTTATTAAGTAGTTCTTGGCACTTGGGGAACATTTTACAATTCAAGTCTTTTCCCTTTTCATCCGTTCAAATAACATCATCATTCATGTCGATAAGTACCATCACATAAAGCATTGCACACATAAGGGAAGGAGCTTGGAAACAACATAATTACGTTCTTAAATAGCATGATGACATGGTAACCATCTAAAACAATTAGGGAACATGAATCTTTCAATCCAACACACTAAGGCAAACAATTCTAGTATGACCAAGTTAGAACTTACACCCATTATTCGGACACCAGGAGTTCGATTCTAGGAAGAAGAGAGTTAGCCATACATACCTCAATTGCGCTTCTCTAGACTCTACAATTATCCGGAACGCTTAGCAAACACAATCTATTTTAGCAATATACAAATTGAACTAGAATTAGGAAAACATTCTTGGTTCTAGCTCACTTTTTTCCCACACTTTTTATCACACATGCATGCAAGATAAACCACCCTCATACCCATGAAGTATCACCCTAGTACCCCATTATAGCTATATTTGAAATTAAGAGCTGGGTGATGAAGTCTTACCTTTTAGGGTGAAGAATTTTGGTGCTCTACTTGAATATTTCCAAGGCTTTGAGTGATGGTTGAAGATCAATTGATGGGAATTAGGCCTTCCCTCTAGAACCCTCTCTCTCTTACACTAGAAATATCATAAATGAGCTTCAAAATAGACCTAATGGGTGTTTTAACGGAATGGAGGTCGGATTTTAAATTAAGAAAAATGGTGCCCCGACACAGGTCTGCAGTCGTATATGCGACCGCATAATGGTTATGCGGTCCGCAAAGTGACCGCAGAAATGGCCCTCAGGGGCCTAAACTTTTGGCTCAGGTATGCGACCATTATATGGTACGCATACTTATTCTGCAGTCGCATAATGCACCGCAGAACTCCCTCCGCAGAAACCCAAGAGGAATTTTACGACCGATATACGGTCCACATATCGATTATGCGGTCGCATAATCGACCGCAAAACTGACCTCAAGTTGGCCAAACTTACCGCTTCACTTTGCGGCCATTATGCGGTCCGCAGAGTGATTATGCGGCCGCATAATGGGTCTCAGAAATACTTTCTTCTGCGAAACATTTTCCTCTAAGTCCGTAGGGTACTGTTCAGTACAAAAAGTCTGAATCGCGGTTCGCAAGCTTGTCGCGAAGAATTTCTACAATAGTAACACAGGAATCTATCTTGGCACCACGAAACCCCGAGTTTTTGGTTAAAATTTTTACGGGTCCTTACATTATTGGTGGAGAAGGATGAAGAAGGATATAGTTAGATATGCAGCTCGATGTCTAAATTGTCAGTAAGTAAAGTACAAGCATCAGAGACTTGGTGGTTTGTTTTAGAAGTTAGAGATTCATGAGTGGAAGTGGGAGCGCATCACTATGGATTTTTTTGTTGGACTCCCACGGACTCATAAGAAGTTCGATGCAGTTTGGGTAATTGTGGACAAGCTGACCAAGTCAACGCATTTTATTCCTGTGGCAGTTACCTATTCTTTAAAGCAGTTGGCTGAGATCTATATCTGCGAGATCGTCCGTCTTCATGGTGTACCCGTGTATATCATTTCTGATCGAGGCACGCAGTTCACCTCACACTTCTGGAGGGCAGTACAGCGTGAGTCGATCATGTTGGTTGAGTTGAGCACAACATTTTATCCCCAGACATGCAGACAGTCTAAGCGCACTATTCAGATATTGGAGGATATGCTTCGCGCTTGTGTTTTAGATTTCGGGGGTTCTTGGGATCTATTCTTGCCTCTTACGGAGTTTGCCTACAACAACAACTACCAGTCGAGCATTTAGATGGCTCCCTATGAGGCATTATACAGAAGGCGGTGCCGATTGCCAGTTGGATGGTTCGAGCCGGGGGAGGCTCGGTTGTTGGGTACAGATTTGGTCCAGGATGCCTTGGATAAGGTCAAGATTATTCAGGATCGACTTCGCACAAATCGGTCTAGGCAAAAGAGTTATGCCGACCGTCGAGTTCGTGATGTTGCATTCATGGTCGGAGAGAGAGTTTTGCTCCAATTTTTACCCATGAAGTGTGTGATGAGGTTCGGAAAGAAGGGCAAGTTGAGCCCTAGGTATATCGGACCCTTTGAGATTTTTGAGAAAGTGGGTGAGGTGGCCTACAAGCTCGCATTGCCACCTAGTTATCAGCAGTCCATCCGGTGTTCCATGTGTCCATGCTCCGTAAATATCATGGTGATCCATCCCATGTGTTAGATTTCAGATCAGTCCAATTGGACAAAGATTTGACTTATGAGGAGGAGCCGGTGGCTATTCTAGCCCGGCAGGTCCGACAGTTGAGGTCTAAGAGTTATCCTTCAGTTCGAGTGCACTGAAGAGGTCAGCCGGTAGAGGCATCTACCTGGGAGTCCAAGTCAGACATGCAGAGTAAATATCCACAATTATTCACCAGCTCAGGTACTTTTTCTAACTTCGTTCGAGAATGAGCGTTTGTTTTAGAGGTGGAGAATGTGATGACCCGATAGGTCATCTAGAATTTTAACCCTTAATTGTGTGTTTTGAAATCTTAAATAGATCCTTTTAACCTTCCTTGATTTGCGTGTACAGTCCATATATTTTTTTTCTAGAAGGCTTTTACATGAAAAATTGATTAAAATGTGAATTCGTGCCTTAAAAATTAATTTGAGTTGATTTCGGTCAATGTTTTGAGCAAACGGACCCGGATCCGTATTTTGACTGTCCTGGTGGGTCCATATCATAATTTAGGACTTGGGCATATGCCCGAAATTAAATTCGGAGGTCTCTAGCTCGAGTTATCGCAATTTGCTAAAAATTTGAAATTTAAAGGTTTAGAGAATTTATGAATTTGACCAAAGTTTGACCTTGTTGCTACCGGGTCCGGATTTTAGTTGCGGAGCTTGGTATAGGTTCATTAATATATTTATGAATTGTTTGCAAAATTTGGTGCAAAACAAAGTTGATTTGACGTTATCCGGACGTCTGGTTGTTAAAATAGAAATTATTAAGTTTTATCGAAAATTTCATTCGTTTTGGTGTCTGATTCATAGTTCTAGGTCTTATTTTGGTATTTTGATCTCGCGAGTTCGTATGATATTTTTGGACTTGTGTGCATACTTAGTTTGGAGCCCCGAGGGCTCGAGTGAGTTTCGGATAGGCCACAGAGTGATTTCGGATTTGGTAACATAGGTGATGCCCCTTTTATTGCTGGTGTTCTGGTGTAGGTCTCGCATTTGTGAGAACTGGCTCGCATTTGTGAATAAGGCTTCGCATTTGCGATCATGGGAAAGTTGGGAGATCCTTGCATTTGCGAGGTAAAAGTCCGCATTTGAGAACTTGCCATTTCCGCTTTTGCAAAGGTATAGTCGCATTTGCGACTCGGCATGGTCCTTGGCAATCTTCGCATTTGCGAGAGCTTGGGTTCGCATTTGTGACCAAAAATATTGCATTTGCTATGACTGGGTTTCTGAGAGGAGTTCGCATTTGCGACCTCTATCTCGCAATTGCAATGTTCGTAATTGCGAATAAAAAATCGCAATTGCGACATTCGCAGTTGGGTAAAAGTTGAAATAGACGGGATTTTGCTCATTCTTTCAAATTCTCAACCCTAGAAACCTTAGAAGCGATTTTTCCAAGAGCCTTTCTTCCTAAATTTATTGGTAAGTGACCTTAATCTACTTTTTTCATTTACCCATTACATTTCATAAGTTTTCATCACTAAACCTAGGACTTTCATGGTGAAAATTGGGGATTTGGGTAAAGTTAGAGATTTTTGTAAAATTAGGATTTAGACCTCGAATTGAGGTCGGACTTCGAAACAATTACATAATCGGGCTCGGGGGTGAATGGGTAATCGGGTTTTGGTCTGAATTCGGGTTTTGACCAAGCGAGCTTGGGGTTGACTTTTGTTGACTTTTTCAATAATGACCTAAATTGAACCTCTTTCATTCGTGGGTAGTTTCTAAGGCTTATTTTGAATCGTTTGGTTAATAATTTGTTAGATTTGGGTTGTTTGGAGGCTTGTTTAAGGCAATGCCGTGATTGGACTTTGAGTCGATTGCGGAGCAAGGTAAGTGTCGTTGTTAACCTTGACTTAAGGGATTAAGACTTATTTGCCTATTTGCTACATGTTTAAATGTGTGGGTACAACGTATATGTGAGGTGACGAGTACCTATGTGTTGTTGTTGGGTCAAAGCATGTAGGTGAGACTTGTTTCCTTGTAATTTATTGTCTTCTGTGATTATGATATCTATGCTTAGACTAGTTTATTACTTAATTAATCGTTCTTTCTGCGTTTATGAACTATTTGTGATGATTGAGTATTTTTTTTGGAAGTTGAGGTTCGGTATTTTGGAACCATTGTTGACGTAAAGTTTATTCTTGCTTATTCTATCTCCCAAATATTTATATTCATTGCTACATGGTAAGGGAGAGTGTTAAAGTACGAATGGTGATGCCGTGCCATTTTTTGCTTAATTTACTGACTAATAGATAGTGAGAAAGAGAGTTAAAGCATGAAGGGTAATGTCGTGCCGTATTTATCATTTTTTAGAGAGATTAAAAGTAAAAGCACAAAGGGTGATGTCGTGCCATTATATTTTTTCATGGTGAGGTTGAAAGTAAAAGCACGAAGGGTGATACCATGCCATTATTATTATTATTTCATGGTGAGGTTGAAAGTAAAAGCATGAAGGGTGATGATGTGCCATTATCATTATTTCATGGTGAGGTTGAGAGTAAAAGCACGATGGGTGATACCGTGCCACCTTTATTCATTATGTTTATCCGTTTTCATTGGTTGATGGTTTATTTGACTGTCTCATGTTTCCGGTTGTAGTTACCGTATCTTGTACTCCCTTTACCATGTTCCCTCCCAATCGTACATGTTTAATCTCTATTTGTTGTTATGTTGCACGTATATCTTCGTTTGTAAGAGTTTATTTACCTGGGTGTCCTGTCATATCCTCGTCACTACCTCGTCGAGGTTAGACTCGACACTTACGGAGTACATTAGGTCGGTTGTACTCATACTACCCTCTGCACTTTTTGTGCAAACTTTGGTACTGGTCCCAGTTGTACATGAGGTGCATTAGCTCGGATTGACATATTTGGAGATTCGAGATAGATCTGCTGGCGTCCGCAGACCTTGAAGTCCCCTTCCTCCTTCCTTATTTACTGTTCATTTCATTCGAAACAGTTGTGTTTATTTCAGACTCTATTTGTAGAATCTTTAGAAGCTCGTGTACTTGTGACTCCAGATCCGGGTTGTATCTAGATATGTTGGTTATTATGCTACTTCGTACTTCATTTTAGTTTCATCTCAGTTTAATTGGTTTATTTATTTGATCTGTTCTAAGAAATTGATTTAAGAATTTCTCTAACGTTGGCTTGTCTAGCGAGTGAAATGTTAGGTGCCATCATGGTTCCGAATGAGGGAATTCCGAGTCGTCACATATGGTCAATACAATATCTAAAATATCAATTTTTTGAATCATAGAGTTAGGGAGATATATACAACAATAACACAACACCAACCGATGCAAATGGATACCTTCTATGTTTCACTAATAGAGACTATACAAACTCACACTTCGACAGGAATTAAATCACCACACAAACACCAAGGTTTAACATTGAATCGTTATCAAAGATTGTGATTCGATGAATGTGACGTTTCTTTCTTTAATTAGAAGTCTCGAATTCTAGTCTTGAAAATGGAAAAACCCCTAGTAAGGAGCACTTCTACCTTTATAAAGTCCTACACGGTATGAATCTAAATTTGTCGGACTAGTAGATACCAAATACTAAATACCAAATGATTATGAAACAAGTTGCAGTATTAGAGATGAAGATGAAAGCTCGGCCATGTCCCATTGAACTTTAGCTCTTAACAAGCCTATGTATTGTAAGAAAGTGGATATTTAGAAAGTGTCTTGCTGTTAAAAGCAGGAACACGAGTTCATGGGCTAGCTGAGTAGCAGCTGTCGGACATTAGCATTGGGGCCCAATGACAACTATTGAAACTGAAAGTCCATCAATCTCTCATCTTTTTAAATTCCCAGTCTCCACAATCTGGAAATCTGCTAATTGTGGGCCTAAAATCTGGGCTGGGCGGGGCCCTGTAGTCAACTGGTATTTCATAATCACAATTATACAGCATAAATTGAACCATTAAAGCTACCACCAATAGTCGTAGTGGGATAGTAAGTATCCCTCCATCTTTAATTAAAGGTTTCGAGTTTGAGTTCGAAAAATAAAATTATCTTTTACAGGGAGTTCTTTATTGACCAAATTCAATAGAGAATCCCTAATGCTATTATATTGGGCCAGTATTAGTGAAGTGGATACACGATTTCATCTTTATGATTCTATATCTTAGGTCAACTAGCTCAAGTCCAGTAACTGGTTAAATATAATTTTAATAAATTTTTTAATACATATAAAAAGTTGACAAAATAGTCTCGTATCCACTCAAACTTGTACGAGTTTATTCATATCACTTATCTTCAACCGAATAGGGACTCTTGTAAATTTTTGTATTAAATGTTTGGACCACCTAGAAATAATAGAAAAAAGGACGGCCAAGGGCCAACAAAAGAAGAAAAGAATTAAAAAGAGGAAAAAGTTAATAGTAACCAGCCAAAGACGCCACACAGAAGGACGAGCCACGTGAAGCAGCGTTAATGAATACTACGTGACGCTTTCTGAATGGCCAATGACATTGGACCTTGTACGGACCGATGTTGACGTTCTAAAAATGGTTGTACGGACAAACTATATTGAACTCTGCTGTGGACATAGGTCATAGACTGTGTGCCAAAATCTTTTTTAGGCAACTCTAAACCTAAAAAAGGTGTGATATGTGTTTAATGCTATCCATATATTATTCTTATTATCCTCTTTCTTTCCTTTTTCAGGTGCAAATCGTTTTTATCATTTTAACTTTGACTTTAAAGAAAAAAAACAGATTTCTCCTCTAACTTTATACTACTATAGATATTTTCTCTTTTTTCTTGGTGACATAGAAATATTATTAATAAAAATTACTTTTTCTACGTCAATTTATGTGATACTTTTCTTTATTAGCCCATCCTAACAAATTCATACTTTTCTATATTTAGAAATAATTTTTTTTATTTTTTATTTTATTTTACTCTTAATAAGATAATTTAGATAATTTATAACAATACAAATAACTATGACTTATTTTAAAATACTTGTTTTAGAAGTCTTTCTTTTATTTTTAAACTCCATATGTTGTCAAACATTCCTTGATCCGAGAATTCACTTAAAACAACCTCTCTACGCTCACAAGTTAGGGGTAAGGTCTACGTACACTGTACCCCAGACCAACTTGTGAGATTATACTTACTTTGTTGTTATTGTTATGTTTTGTCAAACATTATTATATAAAATGGGACAGATGGAGTAACTATTACATAGCTTTAACTGTTCTAGAGAACAATGTCTCAATGCAGTTACAAAAATGAGAAGGTAAAACAAAAGAGTTTTTTCTTGATAGATCCTTAAGCTATCAAAAATATCCATGAGTTATTTATTGACATAAAATTGGAGGGGGAAATTGATTTGAATTGTAAAACCTTAGTGAAAGTTAAGAAAAAAAGGAGAAAAAAAAGAGTGAAAATGGCATCAGAGATTTAAAATATTTTGAAACAATGATGTATCTAAGTCCCTTTGGTTCTTGCTTGGCACCAACATTTCTCATGTAGTACTAATTTTCACGCCAAAATATATCGAATGTTTAACTCATATATTTCAAAAACTTATTTTTTAAAAATAAACCTGACGATTATACATTTTCTATATTAGTGTTTTAATTATAAACGATATTGAGATGATCTTTTCCTAATATCTTAAATTCCACTCGTTGAGGTAAACATTTTATATTGCAGTGCTTATCTTAGCCGAAAATAGATATAAGTGCTAGCAGTGCAAAAATAAAAATAAACTTCGGAGGATCTTATAACACAAAATCATTATTTTAACGTGATGTTACCCCTGCAATTTGTTTAAAAAATGTTTCCTGATATGGTAATACATGATACAACCACCTAATTTTATTCGTTAAAAAAGAACAAAAAAAGAGTTTATGGCATTTAGATTTGGAAGTACTAGTATAAAATTTGATGTGCAATATATGAGTGAAATTATAAATAAAATATTTTAATTTTCTTTATGAAAGGAAATTAAATATAAAAAGGAACTCCAATTCAGGGTTTTTTCTCCTATGGACTCAAATTATACATACTGATAGCCTGTACTATATGTTTTAACACCACAATTTAACATGTTATAATATTTTCTGTATTGTGAAATAAAAAATTATAATAACAAATTGCATGTTATTGTAAGTAATTTAATAATAACTATTAAAGGTGTGGTGAGCGGAACCGGAGCTGGATCCAGGATTTAAACTTTGTGGTTTCAACGTTTAAGATATTTAGCATTGAACCCATTATATTCTTAAAGCTATGGATTCATATATAATATTTGTTGCAATTTTATTAGATTATTACACATAAATTTATGCTTCGAATCAAAAGTTATAGGTTCTGTGAACTCGTCACCTACATGCTACATACGCTCCTAGTGGTGACATGAATAAATTTTTTAACTAAAGGTCCCGATTTCGAACTCTACGAATTGAAAACCTATAGTAGGTAGTCATTTCACCTTTAGACATGATGCTATTGTGAAAAAATCGATTAGCAAAATTTCAAATACCAGATAGTTATAAAAGAAAAATAACTTAATAGTTAAAACAATACTCGTATTAGCACACTATCGATGTACAAAAAATAATATTCCCAATCCATATTACACGTCAATTTACTAAGGGGCCGTTTGGTTGGGAAACAAGTTATTTCATGATTAATTATTTCGGGATAAGTTATCTCGGGATTAGTTATCCTACCATCTCATAGGGATAAAAAAATACTACAATCCCAGGATAACTAATCCTCGGATTAGTTATATATATTATAATTTTATCTCAACCAAACGTGAAATAAACTCATCTCAAATTTAATCGCGAGATTAATTATTCTTTATATTCGTGGTATGATAGGTTAGAATGAAGGCTAATGTGCCGTCAATGGTATCTATACTGTTCTCTATTAAAAATACAAAATTAATAATTCCCCCACTTGTTTGCCTGAGCTTACCATATATGTACTACACTAGTATTAGTTTTTTTTTTTTTGGGGGCATCTGTTTGTCTAATTTAGTGCTTCTTACAAGTTTACTAAAAGAAGAAAAGAGATGAGGTTTTCGTTCTTACAAGTCTTTCCTTAATCATTTCTCTATTTATATCCTCTCTCTAGTGGCTGTGAACTCGAAAGGCATAAGATAAAAATAGAAAAACAGAAAAAAGATGTCCTCATCTTTGTCTTCTTAGGGTTTCTGATCCTTTCCCTTTGAGTCTTACTTACCAAATTTCCTTTCTTTATTTTTCTTCTTCCATTTTTCAGATCTGAAACACCCATTAATAGATTGTTGTCTTGTTTTCTTCCTGTTGTATAAATCAATTCTTATCTTCTGCAAAAAAAAAAAAAAAAAAAAAAAGGAACCTTTCTTTTAATTTGCAGAAATTTCTCATGGGATGCTAGGATTTCTTGAATATTATTTTGTATTTAATCTGAAAGTTGATACCCTCTAACATTTTAAAATATCTGCAATTTTCACTAGTTTTTTTCCTTTCATATTTATTCTTCTTCCACCCGATCGAGCTTTTTGAGAAGAAGAAGAAGTATTAAAAAGTGAAAAATACAAGGTGAATAATGGTGAGAGGAAAAACTGAGCTGAAAAGGATTGAAAATGCAACAAGTAGGCAAGTGACCTTCTCAAAAAGAAGAAGTGGGCTTCTTAAGAAAGCATTTGAACTTTCAGTTCTATGTGATGCAGAAGTTGCCCTTGTTGTTTTCTCTCCAAAAGGAAAGCTTTATGAATTCTCAAGCTCCAGGTACACATAATTAATTATTATATCTTCATCTTCTTGTTTTTTCACTACTTTTATCATAATTGTATGTATATATATAGCTAGAACTAGAATCTTTATTTAACCAACTTATATATATAACTCTTTAGGATTTATATATACATTATTCAGACAATTACATTAAATGTAACAAGTACCAAGTACAATGATCACCTGCTTTATCTGTCCTAAAGGGTCCCTTGTTTTTCTGCCTTATTTGGTTTGTTATTAACTTCTCTTGATTCTCCAGTAGTGCTTAGTTTTATACCAGATAATTAGAGGAGAAAAGGAAAATTTTCTCTTGGTGACTTCATTAGTACTCACAGTGAACAAGAATTAGAAAGCCATAGTATTGCTAATACAATCTTTAATTCTTTGAATGATTTAAGTAATCCGTACATCCAACAATTATTTAGAATTGGTATAATCTTGATAAAGCTGAATCTTGTACAAATTATAGATGATTATGTGTATAATACAAGGAGTAATTCAGCAAACAAGAAAACAAACTTTTGATGTATGTTGTGGCAAAATGTTAGTACTTGGGAGAAGTGGTGACCTTTTTTATTTTTTACAATAAAATGAGGTTAAACTTGAAATGAAGTTGTACTTACAATCGTCAGTCCCAATACCCCACTCACTTTTGCCTGTTTATATGTTCACGAGTTTGAATGGAATTGGATCTTTAACTTCTGCTAAACCTTTTAATTCTTTCACCAAATATAATTAAATAGTTAAGAGTACTTGACCTAATATACTATTTTTACTGACCAACTCTTCAGTAATATGTCTGTGTGTACGAAAATGTAATGCATTCATATTTGCTTCTTTTACTCCACAGGTCTGCGTTTACTTTCTTCATTTGATTCCTCAATCTTTTCTTAGTGATATCAGACAATCAAATATATATATATATATCAAGTTCATAGACCACAAATGAATAAAGCAGATTTTCTCCTG
The DNA here is from genome assembly GCF_000715075.1 of Nicotiana tabacum. Lineage (NCBI taxonomy): Eukaryota > Viridiplantae > Streptophyta > Magnoliopsida > Solanales > Solanaceae > Nicotiana > Nicotiana tabacum. Next base: position 128,665,577 of record NC_134102.1, on the reverse strand, counting down.
ATCACTTTCGAGAATTTTATGACTCAAAATTATTCATATTCTTACTAATGAATCTTTATGATGCTCCAAGGTTTAAGAAATCTTCATTTATGTGTATTGTTTTATAAGTTCATTCGAAGAAAAATTCTTAGTAGTACTAAAGAGTTTGTTTAGTTTACGGATAAGTTATACAAGAATTATTATATCGTGAACTATTATACTAGTTTTAGAATGATTGTAGTAATAAATGGATTGTGATGTTGAGATCAGGATGTCAAGTAAAGAAATAGTATTGTCTTTGTATTACTAACATACGTATTCTTGTTACACATCCTATCTCATATAAGAAAATATATAATTAAATTTCTATATAAGTTACGCATGTTTATTGATTTTATGGCGTTTATAAACCACAAGTGGAAATCAAACGTATTCTCATTGTTCTTTGTAGTCGAACTTTTCTACTTATACTGCATTGAGGAGTATTCTTTAGTGGGCATTTGGACATAAGAATGGTAAAATTTGAAAAAAAGTGAATTATTTTTCAAGTGAAAATGGTATTTGAAAATTAGAGTTGTGTTTGGACATGAATATAATTTTGGGCTGGTTTTGAATTTTTTTGAGTGATCTGAAGTGAAAATTTTGAAAAATAGCTTTTTGGAGTTTTTCAACATTTCGAAAAATTTCAAAATCCTTCAAGTGAAAATCGAAAATTTCATGGCCAAACACTTATTTTGAAAAAAAGTAAAAAAAAATCAAAAAAAATAAATCTTTTTTTATGGCCAAGCGGACTCTTAGTACTGAAATCGAGTTAGCAAAAAGTACCGATAAGTCTGCTGCTTGCCCTATCATCCCGTGTCTCAACTAACTTTTTCCTTGTCTCTAAGTCTCTCTTTAGGCTTTTGAAACTCTGATAATAATAATGCCTGGTTTTATGCTTAGATTGTTTTCTTATACAAAAAGAAAATGAGACTTAACTACATCTTGCGTTTGCTAGCAAAAGCTTGATTACAACGCCATGACATATTTAGTGAGACATCTATTTAATTTCCATCCAAACCAAGCGTATTTCTCTTCACTTAGTAAAGAATTGATATTGAAACAAGATTTGGAGCCATTTATCGGAGTCTCTTAGTACAGGCTATGAATTGAAACACTACTAATCAATTCTGAAAAAATATTCTACATTAAACAGGATTATAACACAAACAGGTGGTATAATATTTGGGCTGTACCTTGAAGATTCTCCTTTGCGATTTTCATTTGCTCTTTTGGAGGGAGAAGCTTTATAAAAGAATTATCTTTTTTTATCTACAACACAAAATATTTATCATTTAAGACAAATTTGTCTAAACTATTGTAAAGAATCTAAGCGTTCAATCCGAAATGATTATTGGAGTAGCTCAATCAATATGAGACAATCTAACACCTCTCAGACCTGGATTTTTGGAGCATGGATAATATAACATAGGCGTCCAATATTGGATAAATTACCGGGGATGAGTTTGTGGAGATCAATTAAAGAGAATGAAATTTGGGCCTAAAAACCCTAAAGTTGACTCAGAATTGCTCAAGACCGTACAAAAATACAACAATCAAATTTTGATGAAAAAATTGGAATTTTCCTGAACCAAATGTTGGACAAACTTAGAGAAGGATGAATTACTTTATATTTTTTTCTTTATATATATATATATATATATATATATATATATATATATATATATATATATATATATATATATATATATATATATATCATTGAGTATTTTTCATATCTTCACTTTGGAGTTGAAGTTATTCACCTTATTAAGTAAGTATTCTAGTGGGCATTTGGACATAAGAATTGTAAAATTTCAAAAAAAAATAATTTTTTTTCAAGTGAAAATGATATTTAAAAATTAGAGTTGTGTTTGGATATGAATATAATTTTGGGTTATTTTTGAATTTTTATGAGTGATCTGAGTGAAAATTTTGAAAAATACCTTTTTGGAGTTTTTTAAATTTTCGAAAAATTTCAAATTCATCTTCAAGTGAAAATTGGAAATTTTATGGCCAAACATTGATTCTGAAAAAAGTGAAAAAATTCTTATGTCCAAACGGGCTCCTAGATATTACATATGGCTTAATGCTTTGGAGGGTGGTAATTTTGTGTAGATTGAAAATCTTGTGGAGACCATATAGATTTTAACTTTTATTTGCAAAATCAAAAAAATTGCCTGATTCTTCTCGAGATAAGGCGTAAAGAAAAACCAATTCAATGAAACATAATGATCATGTCATGATGTATTAGGATCAAACGCTTATCATCATGCCAAAAGCTATAGCGAAAAGTAAAGGCATAACTTTATTTCTTACTAAGCCCCCCAAACAAGTACCATATTCAATCATGACTCTGACCCGGGCCACCCCAGCCCCCTCGTGGGCCTTGTGATAGGCAGGATGTTGGTGTTACCCAACAATCCCCCTCCCAACACATGCCTCATGCAATATATTGCTCTTGGGAATCGAACTCATGCCCTTAGCTCTGATACCACTTGTTAAGATCAAACGCTTACAATCATGCCAAAAAGTTATAGTTGATAGCATAGGCGCAACCTTATTTCTTAACCAAATCCACCAAATAAGTGCCATGTTCGACCATGACTTTGACCGGGGCCACCCCAGTCCCTTGTGGCCCTTGCCATAAGCAGGATATTGGCGTTAACCAATATGATGGAATATTCTTGCCGGTGTAAATCTAATTTGTACAACTTATTACTATACAATCTCATTTTGTCTCACTTATGTTAAGGTAACATGGTGGAGAGTTACATATTCTTATCCTTTTCCATTTTTTCATTTTAGTACTAACAAGACCATAGAACGATATCAGAAGAATAACAAATATCTTGGACTCAACATATCAAAGATAGCTGATATACAAACTACTGAGGTTAGCATCCTTATTCATTTTTGCATTCTGTTCCTTTTTTCATTTTTGCATTATGCTAGGACACAAATACGTTATCTAATCAAAATGTTTTACGTAAACTAATTAATATATGTTGGTGTTGCCAACTTACATGTTGTCTCAACAGCATGCATTTTCACCCTCCTTGTCACATTGCATTTGTATATCACTAGCTTCTAGTTGTATCTGAGGAAGGGTTAGATTTGTATGTTAAATTTGATGTGTTGTCTTTTTTATTAATTAAAAGTAGTTTTGGGGATTTCAAAATGATGGGTCAAAATTAGCATGTGCATATATCTAGACTATTTAAACATTTCCTGCAAGAGTCCAGTGTGTCTTAGGGAACTATAAGGTTTTCCCTCGTGTTTATATATGTGCAAGTATGCAAGTCAGGCGTAATGAACAGGAAAAAGATTGTATGCAATTGTTGTTGAAACAATATATGGTGAAACCTGGAGTAAGAGAAGTGAGAAATGTACTTTTGTTGGCTATAGCTTGAAGTTAAAAGACTATACATAGTTTGTATAGTTAGAAGAAGAAAGACAATCATCATAAACAGAAATGTGTTGTTCGAAGAAGCTCATTGGAACTTGGAAAAATAAAGTTGAAAGACGAGTAGTAGTAGGCTGAGATAGGTTTGAACTTTAATTTATACTATTCTATATTCTAGGACAATGACATTATGGGTTAGTAATTGGGTTTTAAATTTAATTTTTGTACGTATTTAGTAAATTTTGTTGGGTGTGTGAATAAAGTTTCATATTGGTAGCTGAAAAAATTAGGAGCCTACATATAAGATGTACGAACTTGGCCAAAGCGAATAGTATAACACTATGCTAAAAGTATCTTTGGGCCGTTTTATAATTCTGGAATATATCTGTGGCAAATTTTGCTTAACATGAAAAGCATGCAACTCTGTCTAAATGTTACTCTAATCTATGAAACCTCTAATGAAGTACTGAAAATACTAACTGTCTGTAAATACTAAAAGACTGTAAAGTAATAGTAATGCCCTGAAAGAACTGGGGCTCACCAAATAGCTAGTACGAGAATCCTAGCGTTCTGAATCGTTAACCTGTAAATCGTTACTTGCATCGTGAGATGCAGGCCCTGGGCGAAAGGGACGTCAGTACATTTGAATTACACTGATATGTAAAGCAACTGAAAGAAAAAACTGTAAATGCTGAAACTGAAACTAAATTGATAGCTGATAACTGAAGTGATAACTAATATCTGATAACTGAACTGAACAAAGGAAGTAAAGATATGAATACTCCATTTTCGGAATGATGAACAACCTATTTATTTGAATAAACTACGTCCTCGGGCCCAACATATATGTGCACAAGCTACGACCTCACGCCCAGGTATACGTATACATAACTACGGCCTTAGGCCCAAAAATGCATAAAGCATAAACTATGGCCTCAGGCCCAAAAATGCATAAAGCATAAACTACGGCCTCAGGTCCAAACATGCATAAAGCATAAACTACGGTCTCAGGCCCAAATATGCATAAAGCATATAAACTATGGCCTCAGGCCCAAATACATATGTTCAACATTCAGGATTTAAAATAAGGAACTGAGAATCATACTGCAATACATGATACTGCAATACTAAACCATACTGGGTTACATGATACTGAATTACTGAATATGACTAGACTGAGATATGTATTCATGAACTGATTATGAAAACTGAAACTTCAATTGTTTATGACATGCTAAGTAATCTAGACTGAGACTCATGGGCATCAAACCCAAGTCTATATTGATTACGCAGTAAGCTCACAACGTTCAGAATGAATGTCAAGAACGAGTTATGAAGCTAGATAATAGAAATTATGTAACTATTCAAGGAACTAGGCTTAACTATATTTCTGAGGCAAGTAGTAACGTCGTAAAAAAAAACGTAGTGTAGGGAGAATCATTAACATTCCCAAACATAGAGAGTTAGCCTCACATACCTTAACTTCTTGCTCTTGAGCGTAAAGCAACATTCACCAACCCTTTCATCTTTAATCTATATCAATACAAAACTTAGGCATTTTATCAAATACTCTATGGGTACAAAGCTTCATAGCCCTCATTAATGGTGTTTCTACACCCAACAACCCATTCTCTTACTCTTAGATAAATTCTAAAATCTCAAATGGTTATAATCAACATCATTCTTCATCACCCATAAGATAAACAACACCCATAATCAATAATCAACAATCAACAACGTAAACCTATAACCGTTCATGATTTTCTGTCAAACCCATCAACTCATATCCCATGAACTAGAGTCTATAATCATTAATCCAATACTATAGTCAAGTAGAGCATGAAGATATTACCTTTTTGACGTTCAATCCTCTTGAATTCGAGTCCTAGAATTTTTTTTTCTCAACAATGATGACCTAATCGAATATCTAATGATTTGAAGGGTTTACCAATGTTAATAAGGTGTTGAATAATTGAAATTAACTTAGAATCACTATTAGAACTCACCTTGGATGGTGGAGGGACCTTGGGAGAGGTTAGGTTATTAAGAGCTTCCCCTTCTAGAGTAAGTTTTTGTGTTTTGGGGTATGAGGGATGGAGTAGGGCTTTTAAAATGACCCCCGGGTGTGCTCCCGCGCACCTGAACGCGCAGCAGGGCAGTAACACTGCCACAAGTGCGCGGCCGCGCACGAGACCATCTAGGCGCGCATACTGTGCATTGTCCAGTAAAATGCACATAACCTTTTGCACAGAGATCCGTTTGGGCTTCATAATATATCGTTGGAAAGCTATTTCAAAGGATACAACTTTTGTGTTTTGCATTTTCCCAAATTCCTTACAAAGTTTCACAAAATTCTGCTGGAAGACAAACCTTTCGTAAACTTAGTTGATTTTGTCGAATCTTATGCACCTCACTCTCCATCTATATTCTAAAACAACTATTTCTACCTATACTCATCCCGATAGAACTTCACATGTCTAAAATATGACATTACTAATTTAACATGTCCATACCTAAGCCGAATTTACGGGGTGTTACATTTCAGGCATACAAGAAGAAGCTAATTGCAGGCTTCAGTTGCCATAGGAGGAGATTGTGGGCGCGTGTGAACAAAGTCCTACATTGGTAGCGGACAATATCACACCAAATTAAGAGTATATTTGAACCGTTTTAGCCCAATAAGTTATTTAATACGAATACCAAATTTGAAATTAAAATTACTAGGTTCGATCGAACACATTGACTTCTAGTTCCGCTCCTAGTAATAGCTGAAGAAGAATCTTAAAATGAGGAAAATGATGTTGAAAAAGCTTCATGATTTTGATCAACTATTATCTTCAAGCTTGATAAAGTTGTAAAACCTTAAGCCCAAGTAGTTTCCACGAAAGATTAAATGCACTGCTGAAATTTATGCAGCATGCAATTATTGTTGTTGGGTGACGTCAATATTCTGCCTATGGCAAGACCCGGGGGGGTTAAGGTATCATTCGTAGTCATGATTGATCGAACATGGAACTTGCTTGGTGGGTTTGGTTAAGAAATAAAGTTGCGCCCTTACTATCACATATAACTTTTAACATGACGGTAAGCGCTTGATCTTACCAAGCAGTTCGATTCCCAAGAACAATATGCTGTATAAGTCAGGTGTTGGGAGGGGATTGTTAGGTAAAGCCAACATCCTTCCTATGGCAAGGCCCACAGAGGAGGTTGAGGTGTCCTGGGTCGGAATTATGGTCGAACATGAGACTTGCTTGGTGGGCTTAGTTAAGAAATAAAGTTGTGTCCTTGTTATTCGCTATAGCTTTTGGCATAATGGTAAGCACTTAATTCTAACAATTGCATGGTTAAACTAGCAAGCTTTGAAGAAGTCATTCAAGAAAGGTGCATTCTAAGAAGAATTTAAGAGAGTGTTGGTGAAAAGCAAGACAAACCAACTAGGATTTCTTGTGACAAAAAATCAACAACAGCATGCGAGAAGTCAACTGCTTAAGTTATAACTATCTGTTCAAACTCATTTCTCTGATTTCTTCTCGTCTCACAAAACTAACAGTAGTTAATAATTAAGAACTACTATCTTGCAAAAAATTTATATACTATCTGGATAAATATTGCATTTGTTATTTACGTTGGTGTAATTGATGTGCTTTATGTTGCTTATTCTCGGTGTTTTGTCTTTCAATCTCCCTTGAACTAAGTTTCACGTGGTCCACTATTACAATCCATGAGTCTTCCCCTCGAACTAGTTCCATGTGGCCATTACCATAATCCACAGATCAATTTCTAAGATTCACTGTGCGTCATCCACGTCGTTAGAGTATTTATGGTAACCAAAGCCCGCTACTAGCTTCTTTTTATGTGCGCATCTCCAAGCTCGTAAGGGTAAGCGAACCGAGCCCTCCACCATCACTTTGTCATCGTCATACTCGTCCCATTGAACCTTGGTTCTGATACCAGTTGTTGGGCTAAAACGGTTCAATAATACTCTTAACATATATTATTCGCTTTGGGCCAAGCCCGCATGATTTTTTCAAAAGGCTCCGCACCATTAAGAGATCTCTACGCCTTATATGTAGGCTCCCAAACTTTTCAGCGAACAATCATACGCAACATATATAAAAGAGCATTGTCCTTAATTTAGATATATAACTCATTATAATCAGCTTTGCTTATAAACTGTGTGTTGATAGCCTCTTGGCTCTTGTATAATGCCATTTCCATGCATGCTTTTTCCTTACTGCTGCTTTGCTGAGTCTCTTGGTTTTTTTATACACATGTGTTTTCCGTAGCATTTGAAAGAGGAGGTTGCAACAATGACTAGAAAGCTCGAGTTTCTTGAAGATTCTAAAAGGTTCTCTCCTAGTTTTCAGTACTGTAGGACAATATGGACACTGTAGAACTATGTTGCTCGGACTCTTCCAACATGTAGCCGAGTGCATATCGGATCCTCCAAAAGCAGTGTATTTTTGAAGGATCCGACACGGATGTGGTAACATTTTGGAGAGTTCGCGCAATATAGCTGCAGAATAAAACCAGCAAATGGTTCTGCTAATTCTTTGTGCATTATATATTGCAGAAAGCTTTTGGGACAAGGTTTAGATTCTTCCTCCTTTGATGAACTTCAACAGGTAGAAGAACAGTTGGAACGAAGTTTAAGCTGCATTAGGGCAAGAAAGGTGTGCATAATATGTTGTCTTTCTCTCTCTCTCCTTTTTTCTTCTACTTGTTGCATAAACTAGTGAAGATCTGATAATTGAACCTGCCGTCTTTTTTTGTTTGAATTAAAGTTTGATGTAGTGATGGTGTATAAATTATTTACACAATCAGGTCACTTATAAGGTACGATTACTATTACACGAGAATTTTATTATAAGCATTAACCAGTAATAAATTAACCTGAAAAAATAAAATGGTAACTAAACTGTTGTCACATATTAAATTACATTGATAGCGCAAAAAATGTTTACATTGTTCTTTGGGTAATAACTCTTTTTTTTTTTTTTTTGCTAATAACTAATTAAATTCTTTTTGTTTTGTCTCAGAACCTGTTACTGAGGGAACAGATTGCTCACCTAAAGGAAGAGGTAAGTGCCAATTTAATATCCATAAAAGTCAGAACTGTTAAACCAGTTGGTTTACAAATTAAAGTACACTGTTTCTATTGTCTCAGGAAAAAATCCTAATGAAGCAAAATGCAGACTTGAGGAAAAGGGTGAGATATTACTTGAAATATTTGCCTACATGTCAATGTTTTCTGCATCTCTATTGATGGGTTGATTTTCACATATGTTGTTTGATTTACTGCATATGACAATATGACTAGAGGAATATATAATTAATAAGTAAAAAAAAACTTTTTATTCTTCAGATTGAGGTGCTACCGTTGTCTTTGACAATAGTACCTCGAGAAGAGGAGGACTCTCAAAGACAAACAATGGAAATAGAGACAGAGCTATCTATTGGACTTCCTCAAAGACAAAGCTCCCATTAATTTTTCTCAACTGTGAAAATAATTGCATTACTTCAAGCTTTTTACCACTGTAATTAATTTCTAGAGTTTAGTAACAAATAAACTACAGTCGTTATGGTTATCTTTTTCTTCTTTTCTTTCTTATCAGTTGTGCATTAATAATCATCAAAATGATGCAAATGATAGTTCTACCTAGCGAAATGTATATACACTTATTTTATTTTTATTTTTTCTTCCGTTGCTTTATTTCCTTAGTTAATTAACGAGTTATTGTTACAAGTTGGTTATACATTAATCGTTGCTATGAAATTGGAGATGTTAAAATTAGTGAGGTTCTTTTCTGATGTTTTCTACTTCAATATCACACAAGAGGGGTGTGATTTGTGTGGTGTCCAATTTTTTGCGTGCATAGATTATAGAAGGATATGATTCTTCTATGTGTTCCTTATACTACAATTGCGGAATAATAAATACAGAAAGTAAAGAATACATGTATTTTTACGTGGAAAATACCTAGCTCAAAAGGTGAAAAAATCACGATCTACTACCAAGTAGGATTTTTCCCAACACTTCACTAAATCCCTGAGCCAAAAATAACGTTTACAAAACTTTTGTAAACTTAAGGATAACTCTAATCCTTTGTGGCAACCAGCCTCAGACTGTTTCCATAATTTCAAGTTAACTTTAACTTGAACAATATATTCGGAGTACCTAGTACAAATGATTCTAGAAAAAAAGCTGAAAGGTACAACTAAAAATCCCTACTACAATTGAACTAGAATAAAAGATAGACACTTGGAACTGATTCTTTTATCTGGTTCATATAGCTTCAGGTTCGCACACTTGAATCACACAGGAATTGCTTGCAAAATGCCTTGCTATTTTGCTATCAATTTTTGCTTAACTTCAGCGTTTGTGCGTCATCTGTAAAAGAGAACAAACTAATATATATAGAGTTAGTAGAATAGGAAATAACTAGAGTTCTAATACTATACTTTTCCTTGGTGAAAGAGTTCTAGTTATCTTCAACTTCTAACTCCTCCCTTATCTAGGATAGAGTTCTCCTTGAGTAGGGAGTCCTCATGCAACCTTTTCGTTCAGGAGATATCAGATATAACCATTCAAGCTTATCTATTTCAAGTGCATACCTTGTGCTTGAATCTGCCCGTGTCTATATACACTGTGTATGGACTTGGTTCATGCATGAGTTTCTTTTGTCAAATCATCAAAACTTAGGCCAACATTTTCTCTTCATTTTGCATTTCTCTCCTGAGAAGTCTTTCTGCACTACCCAAAATCTTGGACCAGAAGCCTGAGATATTTGTGTATTACTTTAGTTCACCTTGTCCGAGCTAGGCATTGAACATTAACAAAAAATTTAGGAAAAATGATACCATATAGCCGCTGTAAAAATAATAGTCGAAAATGTATAAAATTTGTATATTTTTTGTATATATATACATTCTGTATGTTATATACCAAAATTATACAAATTTTATACATTTTTTCAGCTACCAGATGTAAATAGTTTCTAGCGCGGGATAAAAGTGAATACCCCAAAATTTTTATGGGAAATGAAACGGGTCAATACCACGCTTAAAATAAAAATAATCAAGAAATGTGTAATATATGTATGTGTATAATCGACTGTAATAAGTGTATAGACGGACATTTGAGAATTTGAGGGGTTGCTAAGAATATTAATATTCTTACTTTAACCTTTCAGGACGAGTAATGAGAATTGAAATCACTGTCTTTCACATACTCTTTATTCCAACTTCAATAAAATATTATCCAAGTGCCTACTTAAAACCTGAATTCGTTAATAATGCGCAAGAGATCATTGGAGGATGAAGATATTTGTGCATTTCGAACGTACGTTAATTAAGGAGAAGGAAAATAAGTACTGATAAGTAGTATTTATTAACAGAAACTAACGGATGAGTAGTATGAAGGATTTTTTAGGTCAATTAATTAAAAGCTTATAACTTCCAAACTTTATGGGCTCATTATATTTGTCCTGAATAGTGTTATAACTGCATCTTGATCTTTTACCAAATAAAAATCACGTTCCGGTATATCTAATTTTTCTTACGAAAATTAAGGACCACAATGAGGTTAGGTAGTAGACAAGCTAGGGCGGGATAGTCTACTCGAAAATAAATTATCTCACATTCGTTGTTTATATTGAATCAATAAATACATAACATATATCTTTTATATCACTTTTATCATTTAATCGATACTAAATTACTATATATTTTTACCTCAATATATTATTTCAGCATGGTTGACTAATATGATTATTATGTTTTATATGTTGGTAGTGTAAAAAAATACTTACATGATTATATCGCTTAACAAGTAATTGCAGATAACTATTGATTGATAATCTAGAATAAATGATAACAAACATATTAGAGCAAGATAACTTAGCATTGTAAAACTATATATATATATATATATATATATATATATATATATATATATAAAAACTTAAATCCAATTTATATTAGGAGTTAAACAACAAAGTAATCAAACTATCCCAATAAGATAGGCAACACTAGCCCGCAAAGCTGTGGCCTTGGTAATGCAGATCCTTTGTCAACTATTGGCAACACCTAACTTGTGTTAGATAGATATCACTCCGTATTTATGTACAGTCAAACCTCTACCACAGTCTCGTTTGTTCTGAATTGTTTTGGCTACTATAGTAAAGTGTTGTTATAGAGGATATATATTATAACATAACATAAGAATCAGTTTTGAGAAAAATATGGCTTTTATAGTGAATGATTATTAGATAGAGATGATGTTATAGAAAAGTCTGACTGTATTACTCCTAGCTTGATTTTATTAGTATACTTGCATTAAATCCCCTCATTAAGGGGTATGGAGTCTTGTATTTATTTGTATTATATCACATGTATAATTGCATATCTGTACCTCTAATATGCCTATATCTTGATTATAACTAATAAGTACATGATATCCCTTCATTCAGCTTATTAAGCGCAGCCACATCTGCTTAATTCTCAGATATAGCTTCAGTTTCAGAGTCTTTGAGATGAGAATTTTGACTGCTTCTCTGTTGGTTCCATCTAAGATAAATCCTGAAAAGCAGAGCTCTATTTATTTTTACAGAACAAGAAGAAGATCCAAGAAGAGTATTAATAATTCCATAGTCACTGTAATTTGATCACTCTTCATTTTTCTCCTCCTTTAGCTTTTCAAAGTTAAAGTTTAGACATCTTTGTAAAGCAACAACAATGACTTAACAGTTATTTGTTTTTCTAAAAAGATTATCAGGTGGCAAGGTTACTTGAACCAGCTATATTTGAAGCGTCAAAGTTAACGGTTCTTTTCTCAGGAGTTGATGAGGAAAATCATCCAGGAAAACTTCCAAGAACATATACATTTACTCATTGTGATCTTACTTCTAAACTTACTTTGACCATCTCCCAAACCATCAATAACTCTCAGGTAGTTAATTCTCTTCATTAAAATCAGTTATTTCTGGTTTTGGTTGTCTGTCCACAAATATTTTTGTCAAATTGAGGAAATTTGGATAGATATTTTTCATCTTTTCTCTTCATAATTATCACAATTATTAACTTCACTGTTTTATAGCCTGTTTGGCCAAGTTTTTAAAATCAGAAGTGCTTTTAAAAAAAATACTTAGGGTGAGAAATACTAATACTTTTTTTGAAAAGTACAACAACAACAAACACAGCGTATCAGCGTAGCGTAATCCCACAAAGTAGGGTTTGAAGGTGGGGAAGGTAAAGTGTACGCAAACCTTACCCCGACCTAGCTTGTGTAGGTAGATGAGTTGTTTTCGATTTTTTTGAAAAGTATTTTTCAAAATAAGCTTTTAAGAAACTTGACTAAACATGCTATTAGACATTATTATTATTAATCTGTAATAAATATTTTTTCCAAAAAATACTTTCTACGGTCCAACCAAAACATGAGAAAATATTTTCGGAAAAATTCCAGAAAATAAGTTGGAAAATGACTACCATCATGCCAAAAACACATTATATGTATGAGAAAATTAAGGGAGAAAAGTAGAGGAAATGTGTTTTTTGATTTGCAGTTGCAAGGGTGGCACAATAGACTGCACAGAGATGAAGTGGTTGCAGAATGGAAAAAGGTTAAAGGGAAGATGTCACTTCATGTCCATTGCCATATTAGTGGAAGTCATTTCTTGTTAGACTTGTGTGCTAGGCTCAGATATTATATCTTCTGCAAAGAACTTCCTGTGGTAAGTTTTTACAAATTATTACTATATTTAGTTTTTGTCCAAACCATGTAAATTAGTAAAAAAATATATTAAATATTTAACTATTTATTATTATATATTGAGTTGTATAATAACTCATAAATTTTAAATATTGAATTCGTCTTCGCACACAAACTATCTAACAATTTGAAATGTGCATCATCAGGTTCTAAAAGCTTTTATTCATGGAGATGGGAATCTGCTACAAAATTACCCAGAGTTGCAAAATGCTCCAGTTTGGATTTATTTCAATTCAAACATTCAAGAATTCAACAAAATAGAGTGCTTGGGTCCACTCAAAGAAGCTGCTTCTTCTAATGAGGTACATGGGCCCCACAAAGAAAAGACTTTACCAGAGCCTTGTCAAGAGTCTTGCACATGTTGCTTCCCCTCAAGGAGCTTGATCCATGGGCCTACTTCAATTTCTGATGTCAATTTCTGATGTCTATCCACCGAGGCTTGTAACTACGGAAAAGTTAAAAGAAGAATTGACCCAAATAGCCTTACATCCAATTATAAAAATAGTCAGTGAAGATATAATATATGTCTAAATTATGTATTATATATGTATAATTATCAATATATAATTTATGTATACGATTAGAAAGAGTAAACAAAGAATATGGACGACTATTTGTGTAAGAAAACACAAGTTAAAAAGAGAGTTGCTTCTATTTGTTTACGTGGTAAACAAGGAAAAAAAAAATCAGATTTATAATTGATAATTGAAAAATAGTTATAGTTTAAAATGTGTCTTTAAAAAAATCAGATTTATCCCTGTCTTTTACATAATAAATGTGTACCCACTTAATCCACAACTTGTCCTATTTTTATAGACAAGTTCCAGTAATACTTCAGGATTGCAGCTCTATTCCATACTTGGACATCAGTGAAATTCAGGCTCCCAACTGTCTTAGGTAGACACAATGCCACCAAATCCTTCTTTTTTACTTTTGTATTTCTCGTCCAGAGAAAGGTCCTACATACAACTTCTATCTTGTTGATGACCTTATTAGGCAATGGGAATATCTGAGACCAATAAGACTGAATGGCTATTATCACACTTTTAATTAATTGCAACCTCTCTGCATATGATAGAAACTTTACAGACAAATTGGTATTATTACAAGCATTTTATCAATCAAAGGTTGGCACTGTGCTATAACCAACCTTTTGGAGCTTAATGGTACTCCAAGGTACTTAAAAGGTAATGTACCAACAGAGAAGCCAAGTTGTTGTACTATCTCATGGTGCACATGGCCAGGCACTCCTCCAAAGTGTATACTACTTTTGTTTATGTTAGCAATCAATCCTGAGGCCTTGGAAAACTGTTGCAAGTAATCAAAAAGTAGTTTAGCTGATACCACATCACCTCTGCAAAACATGAGGAGGTCATCAGCAAAACCTAGTTGTATTATGCCTAGCTTTTCGCATCTAGGATGATAGTTGAAATTTGGATTCCCCTTTAGTGTTCTGAGCAATCTAGTGAGATACTCCATGACAAGTACAAACAAGTAAGGGGATAAAAGATCACCCTGTCTGAGCCCCTTTTTTGCATCAAATGGTGGTGTTGGATTTCCATTCATAACTATTGAATAGGTGACAATTCTGATGCAACTTCTAATCCATGTGATGAACCTCTCTGGGAAGTTTATACTCGACAAGATCTGCTCCAAAAAAACCTATTCCAATGAGTCTTAGGCCTTTTGCATGTCCACTTCGATCATAATCCTTGGTGACACTCCTTTTCTACCATATCCTTTAATGATTTCATGGCTTAGAACCACACTGTCATGTATCACCCTTCGAGGAACAAAAGTATTTTGACTGCAATCCACTAAGGAATCCATGACCTGTTGTAATCTGTTGGTGATCATTTTATAAATAATTTTGTACAATGTTGTGCAGCAAGAGATTGGTCGATACTCCTTGATAGTGGCATGGTTTTTTTACTTTAGGCATCAGTGTAACTGAAGTGCAATTTATAGGTTTATACATATCAGTTGTTTCAAAGAATCTAAGTAATTCCGTTGTTACCTCATCTCCGAGTATGTGTCATGTTTTCTGAAAGAACAGTGAGTTAAAACCATCACACCCTGGGGCTTTCAATGTGTCTATCCCTTCCGGTGCTTGAAACACTTTATCTTTTGTGAATGGCCTAATTAGGTAAAGTTGTTGAGCTCTATTCAGATTTGGCCCCTCCTTCATGATGTTAGGATTAATGGCAGGTAAATAGTTCTGGCTTGAGCCTAGTAGGCTTTTGTAGAAGCCAATTATCTCTTCTTGAATCTCCTCTGGCCTTTGTAATAACCTCCGTGTTGTGGATGTAAGCTGCTTTATATAGTTTTGTGATCTTCTCCCCTTCATGTTGGCATAGAAGTATGCTGAATTAGAGTCGCCTAGTTTGAGCCATTGGACCGTAGATTTTTGCTCGTAAATGTTCTTCTCTATTATACTCCACTTTTCAAGTTGCTCCTTTAGCTCATTCTCTTCCTCAAACTTTCATGTAGAGTGGAATATGTCCCTCATTTGTGCTTGCAATTCCTTCAGATTGTCCCTAATATTCTGAATTTTGTTCTCCACCCTATAAACTCCTTGTTGTTTAACCTCTTCAGGGCTCCTTTAACAGTCTTCGGCCTTAACCATATACTCATTATACCTTGTGCAGGCCTTTGAATTGACCAGCTGCTCTTCACTTTCTCTGCAAACTCAGGATGGTTTCCAAACAATTCAGAAATCTAAAAGGCTTCTTCCTGGTGATATTGTCCTCTCCAATCTCAATGCTTAATAGAGAGTGGTCTGAGAAGTGTGGATCCTTGATATGGACTTGCAAAGGAGGCATGGTATTCATCCACCGTGTGTTCACTAATGCTCTATTTATTTGACTATAAACATGGCTATTGGTCAATGTAAAAGTTCTCCCAGTGATTTGAAGTTCTGCAACCCCACACACTTATATGAATCTTCTGAAATCCCTAGTTTCATATTCATGCACCTCATTTTCATGTGATCTATCCTCCACATCTAGGAATGAGTTAAAGTCCCCCATTATCAACCATGGATGGATCATTAGCTCCTCTATTTCCTTCAATTTCCTCCATAATTCTTTTCTAGCTGGGACAATATGCAATCCATACACTGCTGAAAAGTGAATAACTATGTTGTTGTGTCTAGGCTGAATAATCCCATAAATGAGCTGATCATGGATCTCTATGAGTGTAAATTTGACTTCAGTAGGGTGCCATATTATCCATATACGATCTCTAATTGCAGCAGATCCGCTAGTACACCATTCCCAGCCATAATCTATTTTCTTTACAATCTTTGCAGTCTTATTGCTGTTAACTATATGTTCTGATATAACTATTAAGCTTACTTTATTCCCCTTCAAAAACTCCTTCAACTCCTTTTGCTTGTATACTTTATTTATTCCCCTAGCATTTCATGTGACGACCTTCATGTGGCATGTTATATGATTGGGGTCTTCCTTCACTCCTATCATAGCTACATTTCCTTTCATTATCTACTCTCCTTATGTCTGCTTGTGTACTAGTTTCTGACAGAGGGCCAAATCCATTGTTGATAGGCACCCGGCTTGATGCTATACTAACATTCTTAGTGCATTTATTTGCAGACCTCTTTATTTCCATCCTTCATCCTCTTTGGATCATTCTGTTGAGATGGCTCAATACCCTCTCCAATCTCATGTTTCTGCACAACCACCTGATTCTTTGGTTGTTTGGTTGCTTGGTTTGATTCCTCTCCCTTGGCTTTTGGTTCTTCTTTTTTAGCTCCTCTTTTGCTTGAGGTTGTTTATTTTTTGCGAAATCATGCCCATCTTGCGGGCAAGACTTACAAAACTCCGACACCCAGTCATATTGTACCTCATGTTCAAATATCTTCCCTGGTGGATCCTCAGGGGAATTGTTTTTAGGATCTCACTGTTGAAATTAAAGTCTGCAGCCCGTGCCTTAATGATCACTGGTTTGTTGTTCATCATATGTAGACCTAATGCTATCACCTTATCTCTATCCTCCAAACTATTAAATTGAATGACAAAGTATCCCTAATTATGGTAGTAAATGTTAGGTTTGGGTGTCAATCTCCGCTGACCTTCTACGAATCGTCCTACAACTCCAATTGACGGATCATCTCCAACAACATAGAAGAGAATTGATGTCTTCCATTTCTCAGTGCCTTTCTCGAGTTCTGCCTGTTGAAGTTCCACAATATTTTGGCCATTGTGGATCGTTGGGCTATGAAGCTTAGACTCATTCCCCGGGCAACAAATTTATTCCCTGCAAATAGATTTTCCCAAGGTTTGTCTCCCTTTCCCTCCGCGTTTAGATCTAGCTACTTCCTCGCTCCTGTCGCCTTATCTCCTTGGTCACTCTCAACCCTAATTTCAATTGGGTTCGGAGTTACCTTCGCCATATTAGCCCTAGTTTCAGCAGTAGGAGCACTTAGAGTTTTGACCGCTTCACTTCCTATTGCCGTTATAGTTCCAATTGTGGCTGGTGGAGTGGTAATGTCCACTTTCCAATTTGGTACCGTAGGCCATGCTTCGGTCATTTCCCCCATTTTCTGGTGTTGCACTTTTATAGAAAGCAGAATGCCACTTATCTTCCGATTTTCACTTTCATTTTTCAGAATATAATTAAATAGCATTGTAGACTCAGTGCGGAGCCAGAAAGTTTACTAAAGAGAGCCAAACTATAAAGAAGTAATACAAAAAAAGTCAAAGGGATTTAACATATACTATAGTATATATGCATAAAAATAAAAAATTATACCTAGCTAAACATTATAATTTTATGATAAATGGGGTTTCAACCCCTTGGACAAATCTGGCTCGACCACAGATAGTAGTTGGCTTTTTGAAAAATTATTAAAAGGAAAAATTGTAATAAATATGTT
The DNA here is from genome assembly GCF_000715075.1 of Nicotiana tabacum. Lineage (NCBI taxonomy): Eukaryota > Viridiplantae > Streptophyta > Magnoliopsida > Solanales > Solanaceae > Nicotiana > Nicotiana tabacum. The sequence goes on along the minus strand of NC_134102.1, from coordinate 128,647,484 downwards.
TACCCGAAAAATGGATAGAGTTGAATTTATACGCAGTTCTAAGGATACATGATATAACTTGGTATAAATTGAAAAAATAAGTAGAAATATATCGAATATTGACTGTAAAAAAGGAATAAAATACAAACCCAAATTGAGTAGAGAATGATTTATAAACGAACAAGATGAATCAATGTCCAAAGCCCAAAAAAGGATAATCTTTACTATATGTGTGTAAATCTCAATAATCTTTGAAATGTGAGAGTGTATTGATATATGAATATTCAATCTGTCCCCTTGCAGAAATGATAGCCACTCTTCATATAGTGGAGGAATCCTACTTTGGATATAATTAAAAATACATAGTGGGGATCCCATGATAGATCAGTTAGTTAGCTTTTCCTTAATTTCCGCCGAGATTCTCTCCCCTAGTGCGGCTACAATGGCTCTTTGTCCTTTAGCTCGATCTTGGTCGGTCTTGGTATTGGTCGGTTTCTGGATCTTGAGCTTGATACTGACTCGAGCTCGGTATTGATCGGTCTGGATCTTGAGCTCGATAACACCACTTCTCATCATAGCTCAATATTGACTCGAACTCGACCCTCGGTCCATCATATTTTAATCTTGACTAATTATACGACGGGCAAACTCGGTTTTGGCCGTATACAGATAGTCCCCCCGTTTCTCGGAAATAATATGGCGAGAAACGATATGATTTTTCAACCTCTGACTAGATACACACTGACGTCTACGTCGAGTTCGACTATGACGTATGTGACAAATGTCCCGTCGGTTCAGTTACCAAGGCATTAAATGTGCGTCAGACGTTGGTCGGCCACTGCTGATTTTGAACCGTCATTGCGAAAACTATAAATAGCCCCCTTCTTCATTATTTTATACCTTTACCTTCAACTCTTCTCATTCCAACTTTCGCAGTTCTTCACCTTCTCCAAAGTTCTCTATTTCCAGCTTTAAGAATTTCTTTGCTTCTTCGCCAAACACCAAAATATTTTAATTTCCCATCTTCTTTGTTCTTGAAAATTTAGATGGCCAAGATATCTAAACCGTTCCTCAGAAAGAGTCTGCTTCCTCATCTCGGCCGGCCGGTGAGAAACCGGTGGTGGAGCCACTTCTCGAAGAACTCGTTCCCGGGGGATGTATTATAGATTCTGACTTTAAGGTCGAGAAACCCTCGTCGGTTTCCGGTCGATGTGAGCCGGTATCGAGATATATATTCTTGATACCCCAAAGCCTTATTGATTTGGTGAAGAAATATTGTGGTTGGGAAAACAAAGAGGTTGTGATACTGGCACCGGAGGAAACGATCACTACCCACGTGGAAGGGTACTTGAGTGTTTACACTTATCCTTTCACGCTGGGTCCCCTCGATCCGATCATCATCGACTTCTGCAAAAAGTACCAAGTAACCCTTGGCCAAATACATCCTTCTCTCTGGAGTATTGTAATACTGCTCCGTTTCTTTGTGAGCAAAATCGACGGGCTTCCCTTTACCCTCGACCACCTCGTAAGATTATATAGCCCTCGTCTTTACCAAGGTGGGCTGATAAAGCTTCAACGTCGGGCCACCAAGGCGTTCACCTCGAGCATAGATGAAGATAAAGGTCGGGGTTGGATGAGCCGGTTTGTTTGAGTGAAGACCTCGGACTTAATCCCGGCTGAGAGTATGCCATTTCCCGAGAAATAGAATATGAACCGTAAGTGTGATTCCGTTTTTAGCTTTTGTTGTTTTTACTTCTTCATCTTTACTTATCGGTGTTTTTCTTGACACAACTGTTGCTTAGATGCCAGGAGCGGTTCCCCATCTCGAGAACTGGGTCAGGAGCCTGGTTTCGATATCGACATATACCGAGCGCGCATGGTGCGATTTGTCAAAGGGCCTGTGGGAAGCTCGTACTCATGGTAAACCTTCTTCTTGACTCACCGATTTGCTTATTGTTCAAGTATTTTTTTCAAGCATAAGTTTTACTTACTTTTCTTTCTTCGTAGGTCTCGGAAAAGATGTGGTTATGAGACCCCCATCAGGTGATGAAGAAGTTTTACAACCTACCTCAAAACCGGAGAAGGCTATTAAGAGAAAAATGGCCTTGGACTCCGAGGGTCAAAAACCAAAAAAGAGAGCGGCTCGTAAACCCAAGGTGAATGTAATCCCTTTGACCATGGCGTCTGTCCTGAGTCTAAGGGATGAAGAAGAAGAAGAAAGTGATTCCGGGCTGTTGGCCCGTGCCCGGGCTAGTACCGATACTCAAAATACTTCGGTATTGGTGAGAGTTGATACTACTCCGACCAGGCTTGATGAGGTCGAGGAGGGGACTTCGACCCAAGTTCCCGAGCTGAGGGATACCGATGATGTTTTACCTCGGGGTAAAGAGACCGTCGAAGGGGCGGTGAATGCTGGAGCACAAACTGAGCTTGGGGCTCTTGAAGATGGAGGCAGTGCCCCAAAAGACCTACTTGGGGTGATAGATATCGAGGATTCCCTTCCTTTTCCCCTTCCTTTTCCCAATCGATGATACATGACGCTCAAGCTGTGGAGACTTGTCACGGGGAAGGGGCCCACGGGGGGAAGGATCCTTTCCGTGGTTATTTTATCGGGGTAGAAGATGTTACCGGTCCGAGTGACTTGGAGGCTCCGAAGAAGAGCTCGAGTGAGGTGGGAGCGCCTTACCTATTTAACAAAGCCCAACATGCCTTGAATCGGGTAAGTTCATACTTCCTTTGCCAATTTTTATACTTGTGTTTTTCTTTCCTTGTATAATCCCTTATTATTTTTGTAGGCTTCTATGCTTCATCGCGAGGCATTTTTCCAATCCCGAGTGGAGCTGAGCCGGTACGAGGCTGAAGTTCGAAGGCTTACCGAGGAGAGAGATGCCTTAAAGATTCTCAGTGAGCAGAGAGAAGGAGAAGTAAAAGGACTTCGGGGCGAGATGGAAGCATCTAGGAAAGAACAAGCTGAGTTGTCCGAGCAGGTACAAAGAATTTTTGAATTTAATGATATTGAATCGGGATTGATGGCTAATAATTCGGTCCCGCAGGTTGAGCAAAAGTTTGATGTGATTAGATAGCTTTGTGCTGAAGTGGATGTAGTGAAATCAGAGGCCGAGGAGTGGAAGAAGAACATGGACCGCCTCGCCTCAGAGAAGGAGACTTCCTGAACTCAACTGTCTTCGGCTGAGGCCCAACTCCAAAGCTTAAAAGAGAAACCCTTGGTGCAAGCCAAGAAAATAGAGGAATTCCAGTCTCAATTGAGCTCAGCAAATTCTGATCGAGAGAGATTGGCCATAGAACTTGCGGCGGCAAAAACGGAGGTCGAGCAAACCACGGCCAATGCTGATGCAATGGTGGTCGTTTATCGATCTGATGCCGAAGCTGCTCAAATTCGAGCAAAGGGGGTTGCTGAGGCTGCTCAGGCTCGGGCAAACTGGGTTGCCAATCATGCTAAATATCAGTCTCGAAGAGAGACTCTTGAAGAGATTCATGCTCGTGGCTTCGATTTAACAGTCGAGATCGAGAAAGCTATGGAGCTTGAAGCCGAAGCCAGAGTGTTGGCCTTCCCCGATGATGATGATACCGGGAGTGCGAGCGGATCTGAAAGTGAAGGGGGCCTCGAGGGCGAAGATACTGCTCCCGGAGAGGACTAAAAGTTTTTAAATATTTTTTATGTTTCTTATAAGACCATTTTGATCTTTTGTAAAGAAATTTGATCGGGCCGTCTTGCCCTTGTAAATGATTTTGACATGAATATAAAAACTTTATTCCTTTCATAGCTTCTGAATCTTTCGCCTTTTGTTAACTTGTACAAAGGTCAAAAGTGCCTTAGCATTGAATAATTATTCGGAGGTCCAAGATTGAGATAGTAAGGACCGATAGTAAGTACTGCATTCGACCGTTTCTTATAGGTAGTTCCTCAGTGAATTTTCGAACTCGAACTGAGGTGGCCCTTAGGCTTGATAGATAGATGTCAAATGAAATGATTTGCTCAAACTTGAAGCAGAGTAGCCTTTTTTAAGCTTGACACGTAGTCCCCGATTTGGGGCAATAGTTCGAACTTGAATTAATGTGGCCCTTGGATTTTGTGGTTGAGTGAGAATGATTTCTTGGACTTGAAGTGAAAAATGACCCTTAGGCTTTTATGGTCGAGTGACTGTTTGCTCGAACTCGAGTTAATGTAGCCCTTAGGCTTTATGGTCGAGTGAGTGTTTGCTCAAACTCGAAGTAAGAGTAATCCTTAGGCTTAATGGTCGAGTGAGTGTTTGCTCGAACTCGAGTTAATGTAGCCTTTAGGCTTTATGGTCGAGTGAGTGTTTGCTCGAACTTGAAGTAAAAGTAGCCCTTAGGCTTAATGGTCGAGTGAGTGTTTGCTCGAACTAGAGTTAATGTAGCCTTTAGGCTTTATGGTCGAGTAAGTGTTTGCTCGAACTCGAAGTAAGAGTAGCCCTTAGGCTTAATGGTCGAGTGAGTGTTTGCTCGAACTCGAGTTAATGTAGCCTTTAGGCTTTATAGTCGAGTGGGTGTTTGCTCGAACTCAAAGCAAGAGTAGCCCTTGTTTTCTCGAACTCGAGTTAATGTAGCCTTTAGGCTTTATGGTCGAGTGAGTGTTTGCTCGAACTCGAAGTAAGAGTAACCCTTAGGCTTAATGGTCGAGTGAGTGTTTGCTTGAACTCGAAGTAAGAGTAGCCTTTAGGTTATATGGTTGAGTGAGTGTTTGCTCAAACTCTAAGTAAGAGTAGCCCTTAGGCTATTTGGTCGAGTGAGTGTTTGCTCGAACTCGAGTTAATGTAGCCTTTAGGCTTTATGGTTGAGTGAGTGTTTGCTCGAACTTGAAGTAAGAGTAGCCCTTAGGCTTAATGGTCGAGTGAGTGTTTGCTCGAACTCGAAGTAAGAGTAGCCTTTAGGCTATATGGTCGAGTGAGTGTTTGCTCGAACTCGAAGTAAATGTAGCCCTTAGGCTTTATGGTCGAGTGAGTGTTTGCTCGAACTCGAGTTAATGTAGCCCTTAGGCTTTATGGTCGAGTGAGTGTTTGCTCGAACTCGAAGTAAGAGTAGCCCTTAGGCTTAATGGTCGAGTGAGTGTTTGCTCGAACTCGAAGTAAGAGTAGCCCTTAGGCTTATAATGGTCGAGTGAGTGTTTGCTCGAACTCGAGTTAATGTAGCCTTTAGGCTTTATGGTCGAGTAAGTGTTTGCTCGAACTCGAAGTAAGAGTAGCCCTTAGGCTTAATGGTCGAATGAGTGTTTGCTCGAACGTGAACTAATGTAGCCCTTAGGCTTTATGGTTGAGTGAGTGTTTGCTCGAACTCGAGTTAATATAGCCCTTACGCTTTATGGTCGAGTGAGTGTTTGCTCGAACTCGAAGTAAGAGTAGCCCTTAGGCTTAATGGACGAGTGAGTGTTTGCTCGAACTTGAGTTAATGTAGCCTTTAGGCTATATGGAGCTTGATCTCGTTGATTTTTCGGTTGGCAGTCCCCGATTTATAAGGTAATTATTCAAACTCCGGTCATGGTGGGCCCTTAAGCCTATTTACATAATAGACCGGGAACATGAAGTAGAAGAATCTTTCTGAGATATGAGATATCGGTAAAGAAGAAATTTCTCTTTATAAGTCATTATACATGTGTTCATGTTTTGTGCCAGGGCTCGAGCAAACTACACGGGCTTGGTTCGTTTGACTATTTGGCCTTTACAAAATTTTCCTATCGAGACCCTATTGCCATGAAGTAACTTTCTTGCACCGAACTTGATATATTCGAGGGCCATGCCCCCCAGTATTCGAGGTTGATTGTAAAGAGGCCTCGTATACTGTTGAATTGTTCTAAGTTAGCACGATCAATGATTGCCTCATTAAAAACCTTGCCGAAAATCCCATTTGGGACAAAACCCGTGTAAGGAAAAAAGAGTGCAATGTGTGCTTTCAGCCCTAAGGGCTTCGAGTAAATAAAGGAACCCTGTTTCTGGTCGAACACCTGCAAGGGTTAATTTCGAAATACAAATGAACATGGGAGGGTCGTACCTTAGCGGTAGTATCGTTTTAGGTGCGACATGTTCCAATTGCTCGGTAGTTGTTTGCCGTTTATCACGCCGAGCTTGTAAGATCCTTTTCCGACGATTTTGAAAACCTGATATGGTCCTTCCCAGTTCGGACCCAGTTTCTCTTCATTCGGATTTCGGGTGTTGAGGGTGACTTTCCTTAGCACTAAGTCCCCGATTTTAAAATGTCGAAGATTGGTTTTTCAATTGTAGTATCTTTCGATCCGTTGTTTTTGGGCGGCCAATCGGACGAGAGCGGCCTCTCGTCTTTCATCCAATAATTCTAGGCTCGTGTTCATGGTCTCGTTATTTGACTCCTTTGTTGAATATCGAAACTTGATGCTAGGTTCTCCGACCTTAACCGGGATCAGAGCTTCGGTGCCATAAACCAACGAGAATGGCATTGCTCCGGTACTGGATTTCGATGTTGTGCGATATGCCCATAGGACCTCGGGTAGTATTTCTCTCCATTTTCCTTTGACGTCGGTCAATCTCTTCTTAAGATTTTGGATGATGGTTTTGTTGGTCGATTCGGCTTGTCCGTTCCCGTTGGGATGATACGGTATTAATAGGATCCTTTTGATCTTGTGATCCTCGAGAAATTTAGTTACTTTTCTGCCGATGAATTGTTTTCCATTATCATATACAATCTCGGATGGCATCCCGAATCGACATATGATGTGGTCCCAAATGAAGTCTATCACTTCTTTTTCTCTGATTTTCTCGAAAGCCTGTGCTTCAACCCATGTAGAGAAATAATCAGTCATAAACAAAATAAACTGAGCTTTATCTGAGGCCGATGGGAGGGGGCCGACAATGTCCATTCCCCATTTCATGAAAGGCCATGGAGATAGGACTGAGTGGAGTAGCTCCCCGGGTTGATGAATCATAGCCGCATGTCTTTGGCATTTGTCGCATTTTTTAACGAACTCCCTTGCATCCTTGCCCATATCGGTCCAATAATACCCTACTCTGATTACTTTGTGGACCAGCGAATCGGCACCGGAATGGTTTCCACAAGTGCTTTCATGAATTTCCCATAGGATGTAATCGGTATCTCCTGGTCCCAAACATACTGCCAAAGGTCCATCAAACGTCCTTCTATACAACGTTCCATCTTCGGACAGGGTGAACCGTGCTACCTTTATGCGCAAAGCTCTCGATTCCTTTGGATCTTATGGAAGCTTCCCGTTCTTGAAGTACTCTATATATTTGTTTCTACAATCCTAGGTTAGACTTATGGAGTTTATCTCGGCGTGACCTTCTTCGACCACCGATCTTATGAGTTGTACGATAGTCCCCGAGTTGAGTTCGTCATCTTCGACGAATGAACCTAAGTTTGCAAGAGCATCGGCCTCGCTATTCTGTTCTCAGGGTATATGTTGCAAAGTTCATTCTTTAAATTGATATAGAGTCACCTTTAATTTACCCAAGTACCTCTACATTCGATTTTCTCGGACTTCAAAAGTCCCGTTAACTTGGTTTACCACGAGGAGGGAATCACACTTAGCCTCTACGACCTCTACTCCCAAGCTTCTAGCTAGTTCGAGACCTGCAATCATGGCCTCATACTCAGCCTCATTGTTAGTCAATTTTGTAGTTCTGATAGACTGTCTAACTACATTACCTGTGGGTGATTTTAGTACAGTGCCTAATTCGGACACCTTCGCATTCGAGGCACCGTCCGTGAAAAGGGTCCAGACTCCCGAAGAGGTACCCGATTTTATCGGTAGCTCTTTTTCAATCTAGGGTACGAGGGCCGATGAAAAGTCAGCCACGAAGTTTGCCAAGATTTGAGATTTGATAGCGGTACGGGGTCGATACTCGATATCGTATCCACCGATTTCTATGGCCCATTTGGCCAATCGACCCGAAAGCTCGGGTTTGTGCAAAATGTTTAGAAGAGGATAAGTTATTACAACATGTATCCGATGACATTGGAAATATGGTTTTAGTTTCCTAGAGGCGCTTATTAAAGCAAGCGCTAATTTTTCTAAGTGGGGATATCTAGTTTCGACCTCGCCTAAGGTCCGACTGACATAATAAATAGGTAATTGTGTACCTCATTCTTCTCGAACCAGGACTCCACTTATCGCTATCTCCGAGATAGCTAAGTACAAGTAAAGTTGTTCATCCACTTTCGGGGTATGAAGTATAGGCAGGCTCGATAAATACTGCTTTAGTTCTTCCAAAGCTTGCTGGTATTCCGGAGTCCATGAAAAGTTGTTTTTCTTCTTAAGAAGTGAGTAAAATCGGTGGCTCCTATCTGAGGATCACGAAATGAATCGTCCCAGAGCGGCTATCCTCCTCGTTAACCTTTGCACGACCTTCACATTATCTACTACCGTTATGTCCTCGATAGCTTTGATTTTATCGGGGTTGATCTCTATTCCTCAGTTGGACACCATGAAACTAAGAAACTTACCCGAGCCAACCCCGGATGCACATTTTTCGGGGTTGAGCTTCATATTGTACTTCTTTAGTACATTAAAAGTTTCCTGCAAATGCTATAAATGGTCCTCTGCTCGCAGGGACTTAACTAACATGTCATCAATATAAACTTTCATTGATTTTCCTATTTGTTTTTCGAACATTCGGTTTACTAGGCGTTGATAAGTTGCACCAATATTTTTTAGACCGAATGGCATTATGTTATAACAGTAGGTACCGTACTTAGTGATAAACAAGGTCTTTTCCTGATCCTCCGGGTTCATCTATATCTGGTTGTACTCGGAGTAGGCATTGAGAAAACTGAGAGTCTCGTGGCCGGCCGTGGCATCGATCATACGATCGATATTAGGCAAAGGAAAAGAATCCTTAGGGCATGCTTTATTCAGGTCTTTATAATCTATACACATTCTAAGTTTGTTTCCCTTCTTAGGGACCACCACCACATTTGCTAGCCATTCGGGGTATCTTACTTCTCGAATGAATCTTATTTTAAGAAGTTTGGTTACCTCGTCCTTGATGAAGGCATGTTTGACCTCAGACTGGGGCCTTCTTTTTTGCTTTACCAGATGGAATTTTGGATCCAAACTTAGTTTATGAGTGGTTGTTTCCGGTGGGATTCATGTCATGTAAAGGTGGGACCAAGCGAAACAGTTCATGTCAGCTATAAGAAATTGAATAAGCTTTTTCCTGAGCTCGGGATCTAACCCCGTGCCCAGGTATACCTTTCGCTCGGGCAAATGTTCGATTAGCGTGATTTGCTCTAGTTCTTCGACCATTGATTGGGTAGTGTCGGAATCATCGGGGACCACAAAGGATCGAGGGACCCCATAGTCATCATCTTCGTCAGTCTTCTGATTCTTTAGTTGGGTCAAGGCTGACGTTTGTGATTGCTATTTATTATCCCTTTCCTTCTTCGAATCTGATACCTTTGTCGATGATAGTGAAGATATCGGAATCATTTCATCGATGACAAACATTTCTTTTACGGGTGGTTGTTCCTCGTAGACCGTTTTGATTCCCTCCGATGTTGGGAATTTCAAAATCCGGTGAAGGGTCGAGGGCACTGCTCTCATGTTGTGGATCCATAGCCTCCTGAACAAGGCGTTATATCTCATATCGCCCTCGATTACGTGGAACTTTGTTTCTTGGATGATCCCGACCACGTTTACTGGCAAGATTATCTCGCCCTTAGTAGTTTCACATGCCATATTAAATCCGTTCAGTATTAGGGTAGCGGGTACGACCTGGTCCTGTAGACCGAGTTGCTCTACGACCCTTGATCAAATGATATTGGCCGAACTGCCTGGATCAATTAACACACGCTTAACTTGAGTTTTATTCATTAGTACAGATATTACCAATACGTCATTATAGGGTTGCACGATTCCTTCCGCGTCTTTTTCACTAAAGGACAAGGTTCTTTTAGGTGTGTAATCCTGAGTCCGAGATCGCTTCTTTCTTACAATAGACATCTTAGTGCGTTTAAGCACCGGTCCCTAGGGGACATCGATCCTTCCGATAATCATGTGGATGATGTGTTGTGGCTCTTCTTGTTCGTTTTGTCTATTGAAATCTCTGTTTTTGAAATGGGTTTTGTCCTGGTCACTTAAAAATTCTCGAAGGTGCCCTTCATTGAATAAACAGGCTACCTACTCTCTCAACTGCCTGCAGTCTTTGGTTCTGTGGCCATGGGTGCCATGATATTTGCACATTTTATTGGGATTTCTCTGGGCTGGATCGGACTGCAGAGGTCGAGGCCACTTAGTATCTTTGATGCGTCCGATAGCCGACACGATGGCAGATGCATCGATGTTGAAGTTATATTCTGATAACCATGATGCTTCCTTAGGTTCGATATACATATCGAACCCATTCTTGTTCATCAGCCCCCGAGACCCTTGGCCACGATCACTTCTCCTTTCGCCTTGTATGGAGTTGCGTGTAGGTTCTCTACCCCTACGATCTCCGTTATATGGCCGATATCGGTCCTTCTTCGACCTTGGTTCTCGGTCGATGTCCCTTTTAATAACGGACCCAGAACCCAACTGGTCGTCTTCAACTCTGATCTTCGATTGATATCGATTGTGCACATCGGCCCAGTTAACAGCCGGGTACTCGATCAAATTTTGCTTCAACTGTCGTAAAGCCACCGAGCTTCGTTCGTTCAGTCCTTGAGTGAAAGCTTGTACAGCCCAATCATCTGTGACCGGTGGTAGATCCATTCGTTCCGTTTGGAAACGAGATACGAACTCTCTTAGCATCTCGTTATCTTTTTGCTTTACCTTGGAAAGGTCCGACTTCCTGGTCTCGACCTTTATGGCTCTGGCGTGTGCTTTTACGAAAGAATTTGCAAGCATAGCAAAAGAATCGATAGAGTTAGGCGGTTAATTATTATACCATATCATTGCCCCCTTTGACAGGGTTTTCCCGAACTTCTTCAATAGTACGGATTCGATCTCGTCATCTTCTAGATCATTCCCTTTAATGACACATGTGTAAGAGGTGATATGTTCGTTGGGGTCGGTCGTTCCATTATATTTAGGAATTTTGGGCATGCGAAACTTCTTGGGGATCAGTTTAGAAGCCGCGCTCGGGGGGGGGGGAAGGCTTTTGTACGAATATTTTGGAATCCAAGCCCTTTAATACCGGTGGTGTCCCTGGGATCTGATCAACCCTGGAGTTATAAGTTTCTATTTTTTTGTCGTTTGCTTCAATCCTCTTTTCTACTAACTCAATTCGTTTTGTCAGTTCCTCTAACATCTTAATAATTTCGGGATTAGTCCCCGATTCTTGTTCATTTGATTTTACTACAGCTGGCCCCATTTCGTGGGTGACTTCTCGGGGAGGACCGGGCTCGGCCCTGCTCGGTGTCTGGGTTTGGCTCTGCAACTGAGCTATTTCTACCTGTTGAGCTTGCAACATTTTGAAAATCATACACATGATGATCCCGTCTTCTCCAACATTTTGGGTATTTCGAACTGCAGGTCGAGTTCTACCATGAATGCTGTTTTCGGGGTCGGAACGTTGGTTCGCCTCGATGGCCACATGTGAATTAACGTCGATTGGATCTGCGGCCCGAGTTCCAATGGGATCGACGAGTGGACTTTCATCCCCGGTTGTCAGGTTGTTGTTCTCATCTTGAAGGCCAACTTCGTTGTCGATAGGTAGAGCCATTAATTGAGAGTTCATCATTTTTAACCTGAAATCAAAGACACTTCCAAGAGCAAGTGTAAAATGGTGTGTTTTGCAGAGATTCGTACCAAATAACCACCGTTATCCTTAGCCCACGGTAGACGCCAAACTGTTTACCCAAAAAATGGATAGAGTTGAATTTATACGTAGTTCTAAGGATACGTGATATAACTTGGTATAAATTGGAAAAATAAGTAAAAATATATCGAATATTGACTTTAAAAAAGGAATGAAATACAAACCCAAATTAAGTAGAGAATGATTTATAAATGAATAAGATGAATCAATGTCCAAAGCCCAAAAAAGGATAATCTTTACTATATGTGTGTAAATCTCAATAATCTTTGAAATGTGAGAGTGTATTAATATCTAAATGTTCAATCTGTCCCTTTAAAGAAATGATAGTCACTCTTCATATAATGGAGGAATCCTACTTTGGATATAATTAAAAATACATAGTGGCGATCCCATAATAGATTAGTTAATTAACTTTTTCTTAATTCCCGCCGAGATTCTCTCCCCTAGTGCGGCTATAATGGCTCTTTGTCCTTTAGCTCGATCTTGGTCGGTCTTGATATTGGTCGGTTTCTGGATCTTGAGCTTGATATTGACTCGAGCTAGGTATTGATCGATCTGGATCTTGAGCTCGGTAACACCACTTCTCATCATAGCTCGATATTGACTCGAGCTCGGTATTGATCGATCTGGATCTTGAGCTCGATAACATCACTTCTCATCATTGCTCGATATTGACTCGAGCTCGACCCTCGATCTATCATATTCCAATCTTGACTAATTATATGAAAGGCAAACTCGATTTTGACCGTATACAAAATAGTTGAACAATTTATCTAAGTATATGTTAATGTTAGGCTCAAGCTTATTACTATAAAAATCAAAGATAATATAGAAAAGTAATAAGTATACTGATACTTGGCAATTATTCTAGATCTGCTTTTTTGGCTGGGACGAAGTTTCCTTTTACCTTCTGAAAAGAAACATCCTCTATTTCTATTTAATATATAAAAACATGTATAAATAAGTTTCTACAAATGAACATTAATGGCAAAGCGACATGTGTGGACCGTCCTCCAGGCAGTGTAGAACCCACGTAGCCAAGTTAACGTTTTCAACCTGCTGAATTTGAAAAGAAGTGTAGACAAGGCAAAACTGGTGGATATAGATTATAGAGCCAAGCGGACAAACTGTGATGTGTGACAATGTGAAAACATAATCTTGACCCATAAGTTTGCTAATAAGCAAATGGCCGGTAAATTCTATGTTTCATGGACTCTTCAAATACTGCTGCATTAATATCGGTTCCTAAAAATATATTTTATTTTTGAAGAATTTGGTATGCACTCGACAGTTTTAAAGATTTCGAGCAACATAAGTTAAATCTAATGCTAAACTTCCAAATGAATCATACCCTAATGTTTCCCATTAAATTTTTGAATCAAGGTACTTAATTTGTTTGGCAAAAATAACAAGAACATAACATTGAAAGCCAAAAGAATCAAGGTATGTGTATCCTTCTTAAATACCATCATCAGGTCAGGTGGTTTTATGATTTGATTTTGATTTTAAAAGTTAGAATTGAAAAAAGAAAATTGGGAAAAAGTTGTAAGTTTGAATTAACTTAAAAGATACTTAACGAACATTCAAATTAATTTCAGAAAGTGTAGATTGATTTTCTTTTGGTTTCTGATTATAAATATTTACCTTTATATTTTTACAAATCAAATTTATCTTTTTAACCTAAACACCGTATCAAAATCTTAAAGCAATTCTGGGAGTGTCATATGAACCTAATAGTACGATCTTTTGCCGAACCAAGTTAGTAGAAAGTGATTTTTGAGCGGCAATTAATATTTAGCCAAACTTTTAAAAAGTACATTTAAATATATATTTTTCAAAATTTTTAATAAAAATAATACCTTTTTCCTTCTAAAAACTTAACAAAACATTTTAACTTTAAAAAAAAATATTTTGGCGAAAAAGAAACTTGGCGCTATTAGAATGAAACAAAAACTACAATAAGAATGCGACTAGAGAGTGTAGCAAGTAAAAGACCTACGTGTTTAAACCTAAATCATGCAGCAAAACACTCTAAATAAAATAAAGTTAACATCACAACTTAGAAGCTCGTTTAAGCAATCATCATTAACACCTCATACCATATTCTTTCTAAATTTCAACACTCAATACGCAATTCCTACTGTCCCTTTTTTGTCTCTTTCCTGCTTTTTCTACATCTCTCTGGTCTCATTCTCTTTCTATCTCACACAGTAAAAGTGTAAAACACACACACACAAAAAGACACACTAGTACACGTATGGATGCCAGTCTTCAAAGTCACCAAAGCCTAACGCATCAAAGTAAAGCAAAAGCAACAAAGTAATCAAACTAATCCTTTGCCCACTTTTTTCAACACCTAACTTGTACAAATATTTAATCAAAATATTTTTTTAGAATTTTCCTGATATATTGGAGCTCCAAGATTCAAGGAGTTTAGTATACCCATCTTCTTGATTCTTAAAAATAGCTTTAATTTCAGGGGTTTCTAAGATGGGAACTTTGACTGCTTCTCTAGCAGTTCCATCTAAGCTCAACCCTGAAAAGCAAAGCTCTATTTTTATATACAAAACCAGAAGAAAGTCCAACAAGAATCAATCCATAGTCCCTGTAATTTTCCACTCTCTTTTTCTCTCCTTTTGGTTTTCAGAATTTAATATTCAGATATTGTTTACTCCAATTTTTAATTGGGTTCCCTTGTTTATAAACAACAAATTAATAGTTTATTTGTTTCTTAAATTAATAGGTGGCAAGGTTATTTGGACCAGCTATATTTGAAGCTTCAAAGTTGAAGGTACTTTTCTTAGGAGTTGATGAGAAAAAACATCCAGGAAAACGGCCAAGAACATACACATTGACTCATAGTGATGTTACCTCTAAACTCACTTTGGCTATCTCTCAGACCATTAATAACTCTCAGGTAATTAATTCTCTTTATTTGGCCTGATAACATATGTTAATTCTTTGTGTTTTTCATACTGCCGAGAGAAACAAAGAGAACAGAGGAAGATTACCTTAGTAGTAGTAGTTTTGATATATTGATTCTTGGAGTAGTTTTCTTATGTGTTGCGCGGACTCTCCAAAATAGTTGCCGCACCGATGTCAGATCCTCCAAAAATAGTTTTGATATATTGATTCTTTTTCTTGGAGTAGTTTTCTTAGTGTAAATTTGGAGTCATAAGATCTTGAAGGTCGATGTTGGAAAAAATAGCCTTTTGGACCTGATACTCCCATAAGAGGTGCTAGCTAATTAGTCGGCTCATTAGGTCTAACTCTAAGCCTTATGTATACACCACTATGGGTGTTTGGGAGACTCAAGAGAGGGCGGTTAGGATTAGTTCTCTGCATCTTAGAGAGGGGTAGTAGGTTGTGGATAAATGGAATTCATCTGCTTCGTGAGGATTCCCGACGACCAGTGACACAAGTCGTGGTTGCTGCAGATACGCTTTCGCTAAGGAAAAACATGTAAATCTCCTAACTTGTATTTACGGGCTAAATACTTCAGTCGATGATCAATTACTTAATTGGGGTAATCATCATTTATCTCTTGAGGTAAATTTTCAAAATTTAAATTTGGTAGGTTCATCCTTAATAAAGTAAAGTAAATTTCACTAATAAGTACCATTCTGGGTACAATTTGATAGGTTCAACCTTTTAGATTCATAGTACTGAACCAATTATACTTTTGAAATTATGTGTTCATAGTTTTATATTTTTTAAAATTTTATTGATTATTCATATCTATATCTATATTCTATGTCAAAATATACTAGGTTCAGTTGAAACCATTAAATATTGGCTTCATCCGCCTATGTTCTTCACTGATCTAGGGGCGGATTTAGCATGCAAGTTGCAAGTGCACGTGTGCCACTATCTAGGACTCTTCCCAATATACATATATAGAAAATTTGAAGATAAGAAAATATATTAAGGGGTTCCTTTAAATCTTGAATGCGTCTCTACACTGAATTTTTAATATTTTGGTATTTGTTGAGAAAATTATTGAAAAAGAGGAGATTGGATGTCTGATTTGCAGTTGCAAGGGTGGTATAATAGATTGCAAAGGGATGAAGTGGTAGCAGAATGGAAGAAAGTTAAAGGGAAGATGTCACTTCATGTCCACTGTCACATAAGTGGAGGCCATTTCTTGTTAGACTTGTTTGCTAGACTCAGATACTATATCTTCTGCAAAGAGCTCCCTGTGGTAAGTTCATAAATTGTTTGTAATATCATATTTTCAGTAAGAAGGGATCCTTGGCGTAACTGGTAAAGTTGTTGTCATGTGACCAGGCAGGTCACGGGTTCGAGCCGTGAAAACAACCTCTTGCAGAAATGCAGGGTAAGGTTGCGTACAATAGTCCTATATGGTCCAGCCCTTCCCCGGACTCCGCGCATAGCGGGAGCAGGCTGCCCTTTTTTTAATCATATTTTCAGAAAATGGACATTATTTTTATTTTATATTTTCTGTGCGTTAGGTTCTGAAGGCTTTTGTTCATGGAGATAAGAATTTACTAAACAATTACCCAGAGTTACAAGAAGCTTTAGTTTGGGTTTATTTTCACTCAAACATTCAAGAATTCAACAAAGTAGAGTGTTGGGGTCCACTCAAAGAAGCAGCCTCCCCTTCATCTTCTGGTGGGGTAGGTGGCAAAATGAGAAATACAAACACTACAAGCAATAGCAACTGGGATTTACCACAACCTTGTCAAGAATCTTGTTCTTGTTGCTTTCCCCCAATGAGTTTGATTCCTTGGCCTTCTGATGATATTTCTGGGACTGATGGTGAGCCTATCCAAGGCTTGCAAGAGCAGCAAAGTTAAAAAGACAATGATTCTGTTGGTTTATGTGATTTAATGTAATTAATTAATTATTATTATAGGGTTGTAAAAACATCACGAGTTGGCTAGTTTGACGCTGGTTAGCTGCCAGTTTACTGGAATCTTACTCCTTTATTCGGGTTTGCGATTGAAGCACAGTTATTATTGTTGTTGTATAGGTGTGTGGATGTGGAGAAAGAATTATTTATTGATTGGAAATGTAAATAATTCAGGAGCCATCATTAAAGACAAAGGCATTAGGTTTAGGATGGTGATACCTATTATTAGCTGTGTGCTAGGCAATTAAAGCAAGTTTGGTTGTGCCTTATGCCTTGTTATGTTTTTCATGATCTAGCCTTGCTTTCTGCCTAATGAACAGTTGCACTTGATGGAAACGTGCATCTAACTGTGTTACCAAGGGACAGAAAAAATGTACAAAGTATCTCATATTTATGCGGGGTTCGAGAAAGGACCGTCCTCAAAGGTATTGATGTAGACAGTCTATTCTAATGCAAGTATTAATGGTTGCTTTTACAGTTTGAACTCGTAATCAGTGGCGGAGCAAGAATTTTTATTAAGGGGAGTCAAAATATAAAGAAATAAACTTACCAAGAAGTCAAGGGGTGTCATTATATAGTATATATACATATTTTAAAAAAGATTACCGAGCCAAACAGTGTAATTTTCCGATAAAGGGGTGTCGGTTGACACCCCTTGGATATTTGTGGCTTCGCCACTGCCCGTAACCTATAGATCACACGGGTATAACTTTACCATTACTTCAAGGCTCCCCTTCAAGGGACAGAAAAATCCTAACAAAATTTTAAAATAGTTCTTAGATGAATGAGGTGTTTACAAACTTGGTAAATCTTGACTATCATGAAAAACGTTTGATCAGAAGAAGATTCAGAATTTTAAGTCGGTGAAGTGAATTACTTGCATTTGACATTTGGTATAACCATAGATTCTTTAAAAGTCTGTTTGGGATGATAAGTTGCAGACAAATGTACTTTTTGTTATGAAACTATTATTTGTGGATGTCCATTTATTACTCCGCTATAGATAATTTTCTTGAAGCAATTATCTATTTAGTACTCTGTTGAAGTTTATCTACAAGCAACTGATGCAGGCAGGTTGCAAGCAACTCAATGAAATGATTTGCAGCAACTTCTTATTAAACAGGCAGGTTACGAGCAGCTCATGCAGACGGCTTACAAGCAGCTGAAGAAAAGCCTCGCAGCTGCTTCCTGAAAAGCCTCGCATCTGCTTCCTTTCTTCTATAAATAGAGGAGTTTTCAGTTCATTATAGATATCAGTTTGAAAGTTGAATAAAAATATCAATCTCCCTCTATACTTGTCTTCGATTTATTTACTTTACACTTTTTATTTTATAACACTTTATCACCACGAGACTCTGCCATTTTGAGCACTTACTTCGAATTTAGTTTCTATTTCAGTGTTCATCTCCGATGTAAGGCGACACTCTTATGTCCGTGGTTAGATCTTGTTCATTACGAGCATCATAAGGTAGATGTACCTAGAAATCTCATAACTTTGAAGAAGGTTCGTTTCTAATCTAGCTTTCACATGTTAAGTATTTTTTATATGGACAACTATTATTAACTACAAATGTTATGATGCTCTAACAATTTTGTTTTATCCATGTGAGCAATATTGCATCTTGAGATAGAGCTGCAATCAATACATATGGCTAATGATTAAGAAGGATGGTACCCGTAAATGGACTATAGCCATCACTATTTACTTCTCTAATTAATTTTTCAGGTTTCATTTACGGTTTGGCAGCCATGTCCTTTAATATTATATCATTACTTGTCTAATGAAGCGTATTTGAATTATTATGTGGATAACAATAAAAGGTCCACTTAAACTCCGGTAGAGTTTGCAAAAAAAAAAATATATAACCGCCCGAAGTGATTGTGTTTTGTATATCTCATTGTAACTAAATTTTGTTAACCACCAGAAGTGGTATGTGCCTATGACCACCAAAAGTGATAATTTAGGCTTGCTATGGTTACAATGAAAATAAGCTAGAGAAATAATCTCTATATTACATGCACGCCTCAATTTGCTCATGAAGTAGTAAATATTTTAAAAGAGGTTGAAACATCACAATTTGATGTGATTAATGCGTGTTCAGATAATTATGTTCGATTTCCTGAAGGATGAGAATTTTTATAAATATTAATCCATTCCTTGAAGTAAATGTGACAATATTAATAAAGCCATAAATATGAGCGCGCTATTGATGTAAATATATTACGATTCACCTCCAGAAGAGGTAATATGATTGAGAGAATATATACTCAATTTTTCGTATTTTAATTTGCTCCTGAAGAAGTAACACAATTGAAATTTTCTCCTGAAGCAGGAAAATATTATGAAACTGTGTCTTTCTGTGCATAAATAAAATAATGAGCTATTCAAAGTTATTTTTGAAGCACATTTTCATTCCCTGGAGTGAATGAAGAAATACCACAACTCACCTCCGGAAGAGCTAGAATAACAGAGGATATAAATATTATTTTTGTAGCATAAAGATCATTGCCGCACGTACCTGTTGTACGTAAAACATCTTGGATAATTTTACTAAGTATCATTCTAAGGCAAAAGTATTCTTGAAGAATGCTTTCTACTACAACCATATTAATATTTTATGGTTAGTTATTGAGTTCCCCGAAAAAAATAATAACTCGTGTATCTTTCCTTAAAAGATGCAATGACTTTGTGGTTGCCGTATTGATACAAAATATTCAGATGTTAATGATATTTCTCCTTGAATGAGATATTTATCACAAAGTTAGTGGTAGAAATATTAAAATTCTTAATTTTCGTCATTTATAAATTTAGAATTAGCTTTATATTGTTCATTTGGATTATGATTTTCTCTCATGACACCAGAAGTGTCTGAGCAATATTTGGTAGTACAACAAAAGCTCCTGAAGAGCTAACTGTTTGTCTAGAAGACACATGACACAAGTAGTGTCTGAATAATATTTGATTGCGAACAATAAATAAAAGACTCCCGAAAAGTTTATTTGTCATTATTGTGGTGAAAACATATGTTATGATAAACCGAAGTTTACTAATATATATGACTATCATACTGAGACTACAAATGATTGAAAGATTGAAAATCTTCATGTTTTCACAATCATATGGGATAAATATGTATGTGAGAAGTTACCCCCCTTATTCTTTAAATTTGTACTATATCATGTATCACATTAAACCAGAAGTTTACTAATGCAAAAGCCTTCACAGTAAATCAGAAGTTTTACTGAGGCAAATGTAGCTACAGTAAATCAGAAATTTGCTGATACAAAAGTAGCAACAGTAAATCAGAAGTTTACTAATGCAAAAGTTTATGTCATAGTAAACCAGAAGCTTACTAAGAGATATCATATGTCATGATAAACTTGAAGTTTACATTTGCCATTTTAAATGAGCTATTTGAGAATTCAGATAAGCATATACTGAAGAACTAGAAGATTCTTCAAGAATTCTCTTGTGTTGCTTGTTCTCATAATAAATTGATTATACCAACTAAAGTTGGGACTAAAATTTCTGAATTCTGGAATATATAAAAGGTGAATATGGTCTCATTCACCTATCATGTGAACTACTTATAGATGCATATATGAGATGGTTACATGTGTGTTTATTGTCAACCTGCAGTTTGGTATTTGAAATTGTCTTTCTCAATTAAAAGCATAATTTTCAGATTATGAAATCAAGATAGTTCATCTTGATGATGCTGGTTTATATCCAAGCTAGTTTAGCATTGAATACCTCATATTAATGGCTAAACTATTGCTTATGAGAACAAAGCCTCATGTGTTGGTCTAAGATTTTCTAAATTGCATACAACAACACTTGTATGCATCAGACCAACAAAATATGATAAGTCCTCCCCTCACAATTGGTTTAGGATCAGAAACACATATTTTTACTATCTAATAACTTTTGATATGTGGTATATGATTAATTTCTCTACCACAATGCACAAAGATAGGTTTTCCACAAAAAATTGGGGATATGAGTTAGTTTTTCTAACATTTGGGGGATGGAATAAAACTACTAGAAAATATGCTATATGAATCGAATTATCATTAATATGATCCTCGCTTAGAAGATAATTCAAGTCAAATGTCAGAAGAATTTGCTGATCCAAAATTAAATATCATATTTTAGCTGCAAATGCTCCTATTAAAATTAAAGTCCATGAAGGATATAGTTTACTGTACGCATGAAGCGTGGTAGACCAATTGGTTCCAAAGGTAACAATCCTTGAAAAGAATAGGAGCAAATGATCAAAATGATCATAATAAGGAGAAAATAAGCTCTGGAAGAGCCCACGACATAACATTTCATGAAACTCCAGAAGAAGTTCAGGTACCTGAAAATAAAGAAAGTGATGAGATCTCAACAAGTTATGTCGCTTAGGAACCGATAAGAAATAATCGTTGACGATATATTTGATACAATATAGTGCGCAATATTGTAAAAGATTGTGAGGATCGGACCTGCATTCTAGACACCTGAAGATGTCATGCCATTTAAATGCAAGTCATAACCTATATGACTAATTTGATTAAATCTATATGAAGATCCCTGAAGGATTTAAAATGCCTGAAGCATATAGTTCAAAGTCTCGAGAAGTGGACCCGATCATATTACAAAGGTCTTTGTACGATTTAAATCAATCTAGGCACATGTGATATAATCGTCTCAGTGCATATTTGTTGAAAGAAGGTTACATAAATGATGTTATTTGTCCATGTATTTTTATAAAAAAAATGACATCAGAATTTGTTATACTTGGTATTTATGTTGATGACATAAATCTTGATGGAACTCCAGAATAGCTCCAAAAGGCAATTGAATATCTTAAGAAAGAATTTGAGATGAAAGATCTTGAAAAAATAAAATTTTATCTTGGTCTGCAAATTGAATATTTAGTAGACGAGATCTTTATCCATCAATCTGCCTATATAAAAAGGGTCTTTAAACGCTTTTACATGGACAAAACGCACCCATTAAGTACACCACATAGGTGTTTGATCACTTGAAGTGAATAAGGATCCGTTCTGACCTCCAGAAGAGGATGAGGAACTCCTTGGTTCTGAAATACTCTATCTTAGTGCAGTTGGTGCACTTATGTATCTGGCTAATGCTAACAAAGGTGGTGCAGATCATATTGGTTATGTGGATGCAGGTTATTTATCTGATCCCCATAAAGTTCGATCTCAAATCGGGTATGTGTTTACATGTGGAGGTACTGTCATATCATGGCGCTTCACAAAGCAATCTATTGTTGCTACTTTTTCAAATCATGCCGAGATAATAGCTATTCATGAAGCAAGTAGGGAATGCGTATGATTGAGATCAGTGATTCATTTTATTCGAGAAAAATATGGGTTGGAATGTGATAAAAAAACCACAATTTTATACGAAGACAATGTTGCATGCATATCCCAATTAAAGGGAGGATTTATAAAAGGAGATAGAACGAAGCACATTTCACCAAAATTATTCTACACACATGATCTTCAGAAAAAAAAAAAAGGTGACATTGATGTGCAACAAATCCGTTCAAGTGACAATCCGACAGATTTGTTCACTAAGACTTTGCCAACTTCAACTTTTGAGAAGATGGTATACAAAATTGGAATGCAGAGACTCAAATATTTGAAACAAGGTTTTCATCACGGGGAGTGAAATGCGCGTTGTACTCTTTTTTCTTACTAAGGTTTTTCCCATGGAGTTTTTCTTGTAAGGTTTTTAATGAGTCAGCTAGAAATGCGTATTACTAAATATATGTACTCTTTTTTCTCCACTAGGTTTTTTTCACTGGGTTTTTCCTAGTAAGGTTTTAACGAGGCACATTATCTTTAATGAATATCCAAAAGAGAGTGTTATGAAACTATTATTTGTGGATGTCCATTTATTACTCCGCTATAGATAATCTTCTTGAAG
Organism: Nicotiana tabacum; assembly: GCF_000715075.1. Lineage (NCBI taxonomy): Eukaryota > Viridiplantae > Streptophyta > Magnoliopsida > Solanales > Solanaceae > Nicotiana > Nicotiana tabacum. The sequence continues at coordinate 128,624,926 of NC_134102.1, read as the reverse complement.
AAGATTATTCATTTAGTACTCTGTTGAAGTTTATCTACAAGCAACTGATGCAGGCAGGTTGCAAGCAACTCAATGAAATAATTTGCGGCAGCTTCTTATTAAACATGCAGGTTGCGAGCAGCTCATGCATGCAGCTTACAAGCAACTGCAGAAAAGCCTCGCAGCTGCTTCCTGAAAAACCTCGTAGCTGCTTCCTTTCTTCTATAAATAGAGAAATTTTCAGTTCATTATAGATATCAGTTTGAAAGTTGAATAAAAATATCAATCTCCCTCTATACTTGTCTTCGATTTATTTACTTTACACTTCTTATTTTATAAAACTTTTCCTCTATTTTACACCTAAAGCTATTTCCATTACACTTTCTTTTTCTTTTCACTTTTATATTAAGTAGAGTGGCTCAGACATCTTCAATATTCATTGCTCATTTACTTTCCTTTGACTTCTTTTCTATCTTTACCCTTACCTCCCTTAAGATAACAAAGCTCAAATCTATTTGGAATGAGCCACTTAATGACAAAAACCTACAGGGAAGAAAGGTGAAAAATAGATGAGACTTCATTATTATATCAGATAGGAAATAAGATATTACCCAAGTACAGCAGCTTGTTCAGCATGTAAATTATGAATCCAAGGAAAAAATATGACTTCTATTCTATGTACAACAAGGATCAGAGGTGTTCCTTATATTAGATGTTCCTTAACAATAGAACCTCCCTCCCTCTCCCCATATATTATTACAGAATGAATAAGAGATGTTAATGAGAATAAAATAACATCTCCAACTATACACTTGTGAAATATTAAAAGAATTATTGACTCAAATTAAAATGTAAGATGAGAGAGATCATCTTATTAGTTGCATGTTTAGCATTCTTCCTGCAACTTTTTGCCGTCCCGTCAAACAGAAAAATGTGGTGCTGCTGTACTGCTTGTTATTTCTTGTGGAAAAATTTCTTGGAATGGAAAATAATTACAATTTCTCATCTGATATGAGTTCTACCAAGCGAAGATGCACCAATTTCAGTCTCGGTGTTCTGCAGGGATAACATTATTCACATGTGAGATGCTTTCGCCTTTTCTAAAACCTTATAAAGATGAATTCAACTTAACATCTATCGGTCACCCCAAGAGCTCTTGAAGGGAGGGAAATAAGAAAAAAAAAAAACTTAACATTTATCGTCTTTGAACATAAGGTTTACCTTAGATTTAGGAGAAGGAAAAACATTCCAGAATCTAAGTGTTTCATCTCCTGCTCCAGTTACAATTGTCTGCAGGGATGATAACAGCAGTTAGAGAATTACAAGTGTAGTGAAAATGAAGCTGATACTGCACTTAGAAATGCATGAAGAAATGAACAGAAGAATGAACAATTTCTTGGTCAGTTACCTGTCCATCTGGAGAGATAGCAAGATATAAGACTCTATATGTATGGCCTGTCAGTGTAGCTATCTGCATTAACAGCAAAAGAACTTGTGACCAAGCTAGTAATATATCAAACAAATGAATGTCTATCCCTATAATTTTGCAGCTAAGCAAGCAGAAACCTACCTTAGACATTGTCGGATATCTCCAAACTATTATTTGGTTCTGAGAGTAACCATGTGTGCTGACTAATTCATTGACATTCTTCGACCACACAAGATTGCAGACCTGCCACAGGATCAACAGAGTTTATATTAGGAAAATTTGCACTTGCAAATATGAACAGTCAAAAATGCCTAGAGAGACAAAAAGGGAAGGAGAACAGATGGGAGAGCCTTTTATTTTAGCTCCTTGTTTGCAAATACTAGTCTTTTCGCACAATCATGTAAACTCTCTAGTATACTCTCTCTCTCTCATGGGCGGATCTACATAGAGTCGAGGGGGTGCGCCGCCACCGGCAGACCTCGGTCGGAGCTCTGTGTATATATCTATATGTGTAGAAGAAATATTGTACATCTAATAAAATGGCACTCTAATGAACAAAACAGCCACTGGGTGCCAATGGTAAAGGCCTGAGAATAACTCCCTAGAAGCGTGAGTTCGAGACTTGTGCAACACATAATTTTTGGAACTTTTATTAGTACTATTGGACAATTAATGTGAGGAGTACGAACAGTTCACTTGTTTTCTTTTTTATTTATTCTTTGTTTTACTTTATTAATACTTTTTGACTTATTTAATATTGTTTGACTTTTCTATTTTGCTTTCTTTTGAATACCTTATATCCCCAAAAACTTTTCCCACCCAAAACCCTTCTCTGCTACGGTGTTGCTGCCTCAAACTTGGGACTCTTGGATTTTCACTTTTTCAGTCCGTCACTCACCGGCGGCCGACCACCACCATTTGGCGTCCACTTTTCCATCGCACCTCACCTTGTTGCTGCACCACTGCTTTGTAATTTGACTGTAAATCTCTCTTATTCTCTTGCTTTTTAAAAAAAAAAAAAATTAATGTTGGATTTCTCTGAAAACAAATTTTTTGGTGGTATTGTTAATATTTAATAGTATAGACTTACAAATTACTACACCCCATTGACCCTTTCATTTTCTCCCTTGTCTTCCTTTTATTCAATTCAGATTTAATTTTTTCTCTGTTCCGATTATACTTTGTTGTGTTAGCTTTTGTATGATTATACTTTATTGTATTTAGCTTCTCTGTTCCGATTATACTTTATTGCGCATATTGTTCTCTTGAATCTCTGATTGTATTAGCTTTTGTATGATTTTTGAAAAGGTAAGTAATGATACTATCATTGACCGTTTTCAAAATATGAAAACTCGTTGAGAACAATTGTAAATGAATGATGTATATGTATGTGTTTGTTTATTCGAGGATGAAAGAATTATGTATGTCTTAGTTATTAGTTGTAGTGACCATCTGATTATAGTAGTATTTTGTTAATTGGAAGATATTTCCCGGTGTCAAGGATGAAAGAAATGGTTGTTTTTTTGTACTTTTCATGTAGAAGAAATTTTATGATATTGGTATTACTGCTGAAAATTTTATGATGTGCGCTAAGTTGTAATAATTATTTTTCGTTCGATATATTTATCTATATAAATCGAAAAGAAGAATAGCTCGAACCGAAGCACAAAGTTGATCAAACCGACTAAATATTTATCCCATTTGGACCATTTTTTTTACCTCAACTCCCTAAATAGGAAGAGGGATAGTTTACAAATAGGGGTAATCAATTCGCACTTGACTGTGATAGCCCTCTCGATACCTTATTGTAGCTTTGTAACTAGTGGCTGGTATAAATAATAATATGTCTACGTATAAAATAATATGGCACCCGGAACCTTCAAATCCTAGATCCGCCTCTGCTCTCTCCCCACTCTCTCTAACTCAAATACACATACAAATTCAATGAAATTTTAGTGTTTCTCCTCTCAAAGCTACTTTCACAATTTATCAGTGTAATGGCATTTATGGGGGTTATAAGGGAGCAAAAATCTGCAGTTCCAACATCCTGGTGCCTATGATGCTAGGTCTTTCCTCACTGAAGCCACCTCATACGATGCTTAAATTGAAAAGGCCAGAACTTATTTGGCGTGTTTTTCCCTCTCCATGTATTTCTAGTAAAATTGATTGACTACTGAATCCTCAAGTTTTAGTAAAAATAAAAAAGAGGTGGTTACATGCCTCTAGCAGTCTCTCCTTTCCACCCCCTGTTTTTCTGTACTCTACATCTTCTTATGATACGTTTTATTGTTCTCTTCAAGAGACAAGGTATCTTTTCTGCCCAATTTAACAATGAGAAAAAAAAAAAAAATGATCACCTCTAATTTAGCCTTGTCCTAGCAGATAGTATGTAATATGGCTCATTCACCTAGTGGTTCCTTTGCATTGGTTCGGCTATAATGAGGCAAACAAGTTTCCAACAATTACCAAGTTGAAATGAAGAATGGGGCAGGAAGACTTAACAGCAAGATAATTTTTCTGAGAATATAATTAGGTAGCAAAGTTACTGGCTTTTGGGAAAACAATCAAGATTACAATATGAAAATATCTTATTGAATGTGAAAGCATGAACAGAAGGGCAGAAGATTAAAAGTGGTATGCATGCTATAACGGGGGAATACCTGACTACCAGTGTCCATGCAGCTGAGATGTGTATTAGTGGTGGTGTTCCAGAATCGAATGCATCTATCAGCTGTGCCACCACCAGAAGCTAGAAGACCATGAAGATGGGGGGACCATGCGATAGCCTTCACGGCAGCAGTATGCTCACAGTATTTCAGCACAGGTTGTGTTGAATGGTTGTTCCATACAAAGAGCTGGACATCAATATTTACTTTAAGTCAACTAAAATGCAAACAATCCACCACAAAGCATAGGAGAAAATTTAGTTGAAGAAAGTAACCACATACCCTGTTATCATTTCCACCTGAAGCTAATTCACGGTTATCATAAGACCATTTGAGCCCACAAACCTGCAGATTGCAGTTGCTATCAAGAAGCAGCAAAAGGGAAAATGGAAGTTTGATAAGAGAGAAGATGTTAAGAAAACAGAAGAAAGAAGGAAACTTCACCTCAGATTTATGACCACTCAGCTTACTGACATAATCATCTTGAGCACGTATATCACGCTGAAGAATACTCTTGTCTCGGCTTCCTGAAGACAGTACTGATGAGCTCCAAGCCAGTGCACCAACTCGTAATCGATGTCCCTCCATCGTCCTTATTCTCTTACAACGAGCGGCATCCCATAACTACACGAAAGGATGTTTAAACCAATTAAACGCCATTACTAAGATTCTATCATCTTAAACTAACATATTGGTAACTCTATTCTTGTGCATGCATTTCAGAAAATTTGAGTTCCATGCAATGATATGTAGAACTAGAGATCCAATTTATGGAGCAGATGGATATAAAGAATTCGTATCATTGACCTTAACTCGTTAAGGATTAGTAGTTTCTTGTTAAAGAGATCAATTTTTTCAGATTTAGGAGTCCCAAATTCAAAAAACAAAGGAGACAAGGAAATGAAACCACTATAGTATACCATCTCCCTTAACCCTCATGTCTAGTCTTTCCTCAGATTACTTCGAAGCTACTTAAAGAAAAAAATCAATTTTCCATTGAAATCTATGTTAAGTTGTAAAGTTTGTCCTGTGATATATGTCAACTTCACAGAAAATGCATTATAAAGATTCTCTTGGGTATGGAAGTTCCAAAAATTGCAAAGCGAAAATCCTTCACAAAGCTCTTCAATCCCCATGCTGTTGCTTCCTCAATTGGAAAGAATAGATTCGATACTCTAAATATCTTCACTTTATGCAGATAATGCAGGAAAAATTCAGGTTAGTTTTGCAAAGACATTTTTTCTCGTATGACAATAAAACTGGTGCCAGGATATGCAATTTCCTTCTGACAAACCCTAAGAGTTTAATACAAGGACATACCACACTGAACCTAATGAGCAGAAAAAGTTCCAAATTAAGTGGGTAATCCATACGTCTTTCACTCATGCATACAGTTTTCTATAAGAAAAGCATAGGAATTTAGGTAAAGCAATTTGCAAATCTCACCTGGACTTTCCCATTACTTGTTCCAACAGCAAGATGTGTACCCCGTTGTGCCCAACCAACTGAACTAACACTATCATCAATTCCCAGGTCACACAACTTCACTACCTGCACATAGCATTCAAGTATAATTAGACAATCTATAGTTCGAATATGCACGATCGACCAAGAGTTACCAAAATTAACTCCAATAAACAAAAAGAGTTATCATAACCAATAAACTCACCTTGCTACTAGATGCATGCCATAGATACACACAGCTTCCTAACCCCACAGCTAAAACATTATTTGGAGACCAGTCCACAAGGTTCAGATAAAAATCGTCTTGCAATGCTGGCGCATCCAATACCTGTAAAAAGCAAACAAGCACCACACATCAGCCTTCTTAGGTAAAAAATCACATATTTACCTCTAACAAAACAACCTCCAAAAAAACTACTTTGTGTACCTCAGAAAGAGCATTAAACAACAACCGTGCCTCAATTCCAAGAGTTGAAGTAAGTGTAAAATATATTTACACAATCCGGCTATAATAATATTACAAGCAAATCTCTTGATGTTTTAATTAGTAATCTGGTAAAAACGATAACTGAATTGCTATCACAAGTTAAAATTCACTGATACTGTAATTTTCTTTTTACATTGTCGGTGCATATAACTTAGTTAGGTTTGAATGCAAAATCCCAAAAGGAGAATCAAATAAGAATTAAGCCTTTTTTACACTATCAGGTCAGTCAAAGGATATTTATTAGGTCAATCACTCAAAGGATGTTTACAAGTAAGCCTGAATACAGGATTAATAATTATAGAAGTAAGACAGGCTACATGCTACAACAGTTAGATGTGATCTAAGAGTGTATATAACTTAAACTCGAAAAGGGCCTAACATAAAACATATGACATTGTTAAGCAAAACCCAGATAGCAAACAACATTAAAATTCAACAAAATTTACCTTAAAAGGAGATCTTGGAACTTTCCTGGTAGCTTTGACCGGGCTAGGACTAAAACCGGGGAGCTGATCATCAAACCCAAAAGGCGACAATGACTGCAAAGATTGCCGGGTCTCACTTTTATACCGAAAAATATTGCAATTGGGTCTACAAATCTGCAAATTTCTTGAATTTAAACCCGACGACTTCTCGGGTGTAACAGGAGGCACAACCGACCCGCAATCGGATCCGAACAAAGCTGAACGAAGCAGTGAGGTATAAGCATTGCTAGAATCTTCAGAGGAAGATGAATGTGGGGGTAAAGGGAGGTCAAAAAGGGCAAAATTGGACGAAGATCTACTGGGAATGAAACGGTCACTGTAGATTGTTCGAGATGGGGATGGATGATAAGAATTAAAACCCGGGATTAGTTGATTAATCCGTGATGGAGTTTTGGGATTAAGAGTGGGATTAAGATCTGGAGATGAACTGGAGTTTTCCATAGTGGATCGAAGAAGAAGAAGAAGAAGAAGGGAAGAAGAAGGAGATGAAGAGATCTAAGGTTGAGAATATTTATGAGACTTTGGGAAAAATAATGTTTTAATGGTTGGTTGTTAGTTTGGTGTTTTCTATGTTACTATACTAAGTATGTGGTAAAAGTTTCCCGGGAAAATTATTAACTGAAGGAAGGGTTTTGCGGGAAATATATAGGTGGGTCCCTAGTCCATTTCCTAATTAGTAAAGGAGTTGGTCTAATAGGGAAATGATGAGTGGCACTTCGGGTCCTTTCTGGATTAAGAAAGTTAATTCTTTTTGGATACAATTAAGGAAGTAAATACTCCCATTGTTAAAAGTAATTGAAGTATGAGTTCAACGTAAGAAATATTTATATATATATTCGACCATCTCTGTAATAATCTCGTTTGTTTCGATATTTTTTTGCTTTTATAATGAATGATTGTTATACATCTATAACAATATTTGAGGTTTAAGTATTTTTTGGTTGTTATAGATAAAAATTATCCAAAAATCAACTATTTTTTCTTTTTTAATGTTACATATAAAAGATAAAAAAATTATTCAAATTTAAAATCTCAAAAGATATGCATATTTCACTAGTTAAATATTGAAGAAAGCTAATACATTATTAATAAATTCATAACTAAATGTATAAAGATTTAAACTCTAAGGTACACATTTTAAAGCTACTTAGAAAAATAAATTCTTTCAAGATTAATGGAAGAACTTTGTAATTATAGTTTGTTTAGTAGATTTCATTATCTTACTAGCGATATAACACTTGAATTTGTGAAGATTTGTATCCAGATTTTCAGCAAAAAAGTATCCAATAGCTTTCCCCTAAAGGCAATCTACGAACTTAACAGTTAAATCTTCTATCTAAATATTTTTTTGGCATTTGTCCAATAAAAAAGATATCATGTGCAAATCTTGAAATCTTATGACTTATGCAAAATAGAAACTTTGTTCAATGGGAAAGATATTTTTAGAATTATTATATGTAATCTTAAAGATTATTGCAGTGGAAACAACATCTTGCCTAAATGCAGGGTAAGGCTGCATACAATAGACCTTTGTGGTCCGACCCTTTCCCGGACTCCGAGCATTGCGGGAGCGTAGTGCACTGAGCTGCCCTTTTAACCTTAAAAATTCTATATTGATGTTATAGAGGGGTAAGTTTACAAAAAACGTTCAGCCATAAATATGGATATTGCTGTTATAGGTAAAAAGTTGTTATAGAGATGTAAGATATAACTTAAAAATTAGTTCTAAGGAAAACTTGACTTTTATAGTGAATGATTGTTATATAAGGATGCATTTATAGAGAGGTCTGGCAGTATCATCACATATAAGATAATTATAAGTAAATTTATAATAAAATAATAAAATAATTTAATTAGTAGCTTAATAAAATGACAACTAATATATTATAATATGTTAAACAATAACGATTATGTAAATTACATGATCATTACCGCATATTAAGTTCTAAAAATTTTAAAATAATAAAAGAACAATTATTTTCTCTGCTAATAAACCAGTGTAGTACTTTTTACTTTTTTTTAGGTTGAGGAAGTATTTTTCTATTTCTATATTTGGATGTTTGCTTTGTTTGAGTAACATAGATGTGATGCTTTGCTTGCTAGGAAGTGTAACATGGGAACGGCCGAACGGCGAGCAAAACAGCAATTTATCTAGACAATAACTATAAATTTCTCAGAAATGCTGGCAAGACTGCGTACGATAGACCTTTGTGGTCCGTTCCTTCTTCGGACCCCGCATATAGTGAGAGCTTAATGCACCTTGCTGCCCTTTAATAACTACAAATTTCTTATTCTATATATAATAAAATAAAATCTAAAGTCTAACTAATATTCACATACCATGTGAAATTACACTATAGCTTGATCCCACGTTCTAGGGCAGGGGCGGAGCTAGAGTACGGGGAGCGGGTTTGGTCGAATCCAAAAGTTTTGATTCAAGCCTTGTATTTGTCTTTTAAAAATATATCGAATATGTATAAATTATTAATTTAGAACCCAGTAACTTAAAAGAATTAGAATCTCGAACCCACAAGATTAAAATACTAGCTCCGCTTCTCTTCTAGCGAGGGTTACATCTTACATTATTTTTGTATAGCTGTTGAGGTAATGATTGGTTTTAAAATAACTTCAATGCGTTTGTTTTAAGTCTTTTTTTGATAGGATAAGCTTAAGTGAGCGTTATTTGTGACGATCGTTTGTTGGTTGCATAATTGCATCAACTTGTTATCACAAATATTCTTTTTTATAAATACAATTTGATAGCGTTAACAATTTTGAGTATCCTTTTTTCCTCTTGAATCATGACAACTACAGATTGCTTGTAGGAATTGCCAGTAAATTGAAACCATATATAACTAAGTTAAGGGTGTTTTTCTTGGTCAAATTGGTATTGGTGGTTGACACGACGTTTCAAAAATTAAAGATTTAGTAATATAAGTTGCTATTGGAATTAATGGTAGTTAGCAGTGGTTGAGAGTTATCTAGGAATAAAATTTTAAAATAATGAACGAACAATTATTTAACTCTGCGAATAAAACAGTGTTATATTTTGTTGGATGAATAAAGTATTTTTCTATTTCTATATTTGGATGTTTGTTTTTGCTGGAGTTACATAGTTGTCATGTTTGTATTGCTAGGGAAGTATAACATGGAAACGCCAAGCAAAACAGCACTTTGTCTTGACTAGAACAACAAATTTCTTGCTCTATATACTATAAAAATATTTGCTGAGGTAATTGGGGTTTTTCATTTTTATGGTTTTAATATAACTACCATGCGTTTTTTTTTTTTTTTGACTTTTCGATCGGATATATAAGCTTTAGAGAGTATTATCAGTGACAATCGTATGTGTTCTTTGCATCAACGTGTTATCAAACGAATAGTAGGAGAAATGAAAACTTAGAAATTGAAAGCTGAATTTATAGAGAGAATAGTAAGAAGATGTAAGGTAAAGTGCAAAAATATTAAATGTTAAAGTTTTGATGGGCAGAATTATTCAATATTTATATTGGTAGATAAAAATGAATATCTATAAAATTAATAAATTATAGATAGTGGCGTACGCAGAATTTTTCGTAAGAGATGTTAACATTTGAAGAAGTGAGAAATGAATAAATTATTATAATAATAAGTGATATCATTTTTTTTATATTTATATCCAATATTTTCATTTTACTTGATCTATACATATAAAATTAGTAAAGCATTGACGAGGCGATCACATGACACCGCTTGAGCCCATGTATATCCGCCCCTGACCCAGAGAAGGGCTTTTGTCGTATACTTAACTTGAATAATGAGTCGAAAATACCGACTATAAGAAAGCTGAAATTTTTGAAGGTTTTCTTTACCTTTGTCGTATACTTAACTTGAATAATGAATCGAAAATACAGACTATAAGAAACTTGAAATTTTTGGAGGTTTTCTTTACGAGCAACCGAGAAATGAATAAATTAAGACCGCATTGGACAATCATTGTTACAATTATTCCATTTTTTGTCGATTGTATTAACACTTTTGATTTCGTCTTTGGTCACAGTTGGAAGTTTGGTTATCTATTTCTCCTGTCAAATCATGACAACTAAGGATTGCTGGTAAGAATTGCTAGTAAATTAAAATCTTAACAAAGTTAAGGGTTTATCATTGTTTTTCTTTGTCAAATTAGTAATTGGTGGTTGTTATCACGTTTCAAAGTTAAAGATTTGGTAAGACAAGTTGTTATGGAATAAATTGGTTCTCCCGTCCCAATTTATGATTTTTTTTTATGTCCAGAATATAATGATACTTTTTAATATTTAGAAATAATTTAATTTTAAATTTTTTATTAATTTTCTGAGATAATTGATAGCCACATAAATATTAATATCTTTTTTAGATTATAAATTTCATTTTTTGTTTTCTTAAACTCCATATCAATCAAACAACATCACTAAAATTTGGACGGAGGGAGTGATAAGTAGTTATTAGCAATGGTTGACATATACTAAATAGAGTTATCGAGGAATTGTTCACTGGGTTAAAAATTATGAAATTTTACCTCCTATAGCAAAGCTTTACACCCTATTTATTATCAATAAAAACTCTTTTAAAATATTATTTTCTATAGCTATCTTCTAGTCTTTATAGCAAAATATGTATTTATGGTATACATTATCGTTAAGCCATTAAAACGCTGTCTAATATTTTTCTCTCTCATTCTTTCACTTATTCTCTCCCCAAATCACCGTACAATATCTTATTTCTCTCTCCACGATCTCTCTTTCACAGCGCCATTGTCTTCCCCATTGTTGAACCACGATTCTCTCACAGCGCCATTGTCTTCCTCAATTTTCAATTATTTTGCTCCAAAAAGTTGTGATAAGTGTTAAAGTTTTTGGCTTTTGGCCGGTTAAAGCTTCTTCTTTTTCTCTTTACTATTTTTTTTTAAATATTCACCATTGTTATGTTTTCACCAGAAAACTTGAAATTTCCTCTTCAATGGCTGATTCAATAACTCCGAAGAGGGTTACCCGAGGTATACCCACCAAAGCACTCAATTTCGATGGGCGATCTTTCGATTTGCAAATCACTGAGGCGGAACCTGTATTTGCAGGTTCATCAGCAACTACTGAAGCCGAAAGGAGAACAAAAATTCGCAATGACCCTACGAAACAAGGTTAAGTTGAGAAATCTTCGAAAAAATCAACACTTCCTGATGTGGAAAAGAGAAGAAAACTTATGGATGATGCATCAGGGAGTAAGGGAAAAGAGGTCGTTAAAGGAACTAGCTCGGAAACACAAAACGACAAGGTAATTGTAGATGTATTTATATGTATTCGAGTCCGCGCACATTGATTATTAGCTTGTACAGTGGTTGTCTCTTCTTGTATTTAGATGTATTCGATATTGCCTACACTGATTTTTATTTTGTACAGTGATTTTTGACTGTTGTATTTAGATGTATTTATATGTATTTTAGTTCATTCAACAATATTTTTAAATACATCAACTATTTTGTATTAGTTATGTATTCAACCTAACTGTATTCATCTGTATTCTCAACCTAACTGTATTCATCTATATTTAAAATAACAGTCATTGCTATAACTCACAGTTTTTGTGATAATTATCAGTGCATTATGTTGTATTTCATGAATGAGTTATGTATTCAACCTAACTGTATTCATCTACATTTTCAACCATATATTTTATTTTTTAATTATTTTTTGTATGCAAGAAATAAATTTTTTTGTTAAACACCCGCCTATTTTATCACTGCATATCAGTTCCTACACTAACACCGGCATAATCTCCGACATCAAAGAAAAACTTACTCCAGATCAGTACAAATTATTTGGTACTACTTGTTTTGGAAGTTTCTTCGATATGAAGCAATGTGAGGTTCAACATTAATTGTTCAGGTGCTTCATGGTTTTACGGCTGGAAGAAAGTCCTGTTGATTCATTTTTAATATATGTGAATGGTACAACATTATTCTTTTCAATCAGGGAGTTTGCGGTAGTTAATGGTCTCAATTGTGTTAGTGACGCTGGAGATTTTGAGTTTAACACAAAGATGCCTAACAGGATTGTGGATACATACTTTGGCAATGCAAAGAATATCAAGAAGAAAGATTTGTTGAAATGCTTTGATGACAAGAATTGGGATTTTGACAACGATGGAGATGCCATTAAAATAGTTGTGTTGTATTTCATACATACATTCATATTATCCACTGAGAACAACTGCACAACCATCCCAAGACTATGTTTTGACTTGGTTGAGAGCGGGAGATATTCTGATTACCCATGGGGTAAGGAGGCATTCGAGGCCCTTATCAAATATATTAGCAAAAAGTTGGATTCCCAGAAGAAGTATTATAAGATAGCTGGGATGCCTCTCGTTATGCAAGTATGGTTGTACGAGTGTTGTTCAAAGGTCAACCCCAAATTTGCACTCTGAGTTGATAACTGGATTTCCAGAATACTCAATTGGAAATCCACTCACAACCAGCCAACTTATGCTTACTTGATGAACGACATGTTCAACGATCAGGGAAACGTAATTGACTGGTATTTTATTCAACATATGTTTATGTAATTAAAAATAGTGTGAAAATTAAAAAATAAATACATTTGAATACATCATACATCTATGTCCATATTTTCACAAATAATAGGAATACATCAGAATACATAATACAGTTTACAGCTACATATTTAATTCAATGTTGTAAATTTTTTATACAATACAATTGAATACATGTATATACATAATTGCCCATATACATAAAGAAGATTACATAAGTAATCATACAATAAATGTGATTTACATTGAGTGTATTTCTATTTTCAGATGAAATACAATAACATTCAACCAACCGCTAGTGAGCTTGCAGTTATTCAGGTGCCTCCGGATGGCGTTGATGTATACAAAAGTCCTCTTCATACAGAAAACAATGAAGAGGATTCTGATGACTTTAGTCCTACACCGCCTCTTCAGCTGAAAAAGAAACATGATGCAAACGTTGGTCCATCTTCATCACCACCTCACAAAAAGCGCAAACAACAGCTAATTGATCCCTCAACTGCAAAAAGTCCAATACCACATGTGTCTGCAATACCTCAAGCCAAGATTCCTCCTACTGTTAAGATTGAAATCAAGGAAACTGTATTGAGTGTTAAGAATCCAGCTGATTCTAAATCTGATGATTTGTCTGCCTTGAGACAGGATCTAAATTCATTCAAGGATTATATAAGTATTGTTAATGCATATTCAACTTTATAGTTTATGTATTAACTTTCCTATATGTTCTAACCCCTCTCTAATTGATTGTGCAATTATTAGGTGATGGGCGAGTTCACATCTCTACGATCATTGATCAATGAAAATTTTGAAAAGCTTTCTGAACATGTTAAAGCTAATCAGAATACAGAACGGGTATATCAAAGAAAGAAATATACTGTGAGACATGATGGTGGTATTCAAAGGTCAACCGAGGCCAACTTGCATGATAATCCCGAAGGCCAAATACAACATGATATAGCTGTTGGGGAGAATTCAGAGGTTAAAATTTTTTAACCTCTTTAGTATATATGTAGTATAATGATACATGTTTAATCAGTGTATTTATGTGTTGCTATAACTGTATTCATGATTTTCTGAATACATATTT